>NW_015168678.1:0-7288 GCF_001447785.1 Gekko japonicus | reverse complement strand
TCTTTCCCTCCCCTCCGGTTAGGGATAGAAAAAACAGTGGGTTTATATGGGAAGGTAATGTTGTTTGACAGTAAGTGTGTATATATAAACATTAATCTGCCTCCCAAGGGCTGTTCCATATGCCCCTGCCCTCAGAGGTAAGGTGAGTAGTGACTATAATCAGGGCATTTTATGTGGTGGCATTTTGCCTTTGGAATGTCCTCCCTCTTGAAGATCAACTGGTGCCTAACTTGCTGTCTTTTAGGTGCCAGGTCAAAACATTTATTTTTATCCAGGCTGTTAATTAGGGGTTTTATGTTCCCACCTGTTTTATGATCTGCTTCTGGTCTGAAGTCCATTTTAACAGATAGTTTTATGTTGTAATGTTGGTTTATTGTTATAGCCTGTTTGTTTGTATATTGGTATTAATTTGGAAGCAGCATTCAGCAGGGCTCTGAGCATGTGGCATAAAAATTACCTAAATAAATAAATAAATCGTATGACATTGTGTGTGGAATAGCCAGGAGATCCCAGAGGGTTTGGTTGCCAAAGCTGTAGCTCTTTTTTGACACCACTAGGTGGTGAGCTATGCATATTTTTAGGCTGAGAGTGCTGTGACTTGCCTAAGGTCACCTAGCTAGGTTCAAATGGGGGAGTGGGGAATTGAACCTGGTTCTCCAGAGTAGAGTCCGCTGCTCTTAACCACTACACCAAACTGTGTCTCAGATAAATAAATAAAACACATGGTGGCTACACACACACACACTGCTTCTCACTAGCCTTGAAAGCCCCTTGCTGGGGTCACCATAAGTCAGTTGTGATTTGACAGCACTTCACACACACACAATTAATGGTTTCTTTTAATCTTCAAATAAATAAATAAAATACATGGTGGCCATTATATATATAAACCTAACTGTGTACGCCGCCTTGAGCCCACATGCGCAGGCAAGGCAGGATATAAATCTAAAATAATAAATAAATAACTGCACTCTAGTGGACAATCTACAGGGCATGTATGTGACACCATTAAAAACAAACTAACTTCATTTTACTGTACAGAGTGTATACTGGCACGTGTGCACCCAACTTTTTCTGACATTAAATGTAGGAAAGGCATGACCAATAATAGATGATTTTATTACTGCTGTGTCAAAGGAGCCAGATGCTCCTTATTTGTTCGAAAGGGAATACAGTCAGGTGCAACCTCAAAAATGTACATCATCAAAGAAAAAAACCCTGTCTACCTGTGTAATTGTCTTATGACAAGACAAGAAAACAGTTTGCAGTTATGCTTTTCATTACCAATTGTTCACAAAAGGAAGAAAACAAAGATACCTGCAATGCACAAGATATACATTCTTCCAGAAAATTCACATGCCCTACAGAGGTTTAAGACTACACTAAGTTTCACTCACTTGATACTTTGGAGCATTGTTGCACTGGGGAAAGCTGCCATTGACTTCTCCATTATGTAACAAGTTATTGTCCACCAGATTCCAGCCCCAGCTCTGATCATCACTGCCCAGGAGTGCCACGTAGCCCTGACACTGCATGGGGGCTCGCTTTGTAGCAATTCCAATTACTGCCACTGTGCCAAGAGGACCTTCCCACCAGACTTCCCAGGCATGCCGGCCTTCACTGAAGCCAATCTTGGTCCTTGCTCCATCTGTACTCTGAGCAATGGGATTCCTGTGCAAAGTAAATCCATTCTTCTTAATGTAGACATTCCTAGAGCAATCATTGGTGCTGAAAGCATGCTGAAAGGCGCGCACCTAAAAGAGAGGTGTTTTTTTAAAAAAGGAGACAGAAAAAGGTTTGGGATGGAACTTGTCAAGCTAGGAGGCTGCAAATGCTTAAATTCACTCACTACTATAAAAGAGAAAATTTTATAGTCTAGTTAATGGTTTGGGAGGGAAGGCAGCATGGTGTATGTAGCCCGATCTTATCAGATCTTGGAAGCTAAGCAGGGCCAGTACTTGGAAGGGAGACCACAAAGGAAGACTCTGCAGAGGAAAACAATAGCAAACCACCTCTCCTTCTCACTTGCCTTGAGAGCCCCTTGCTGGGGGTCGCCATAAGTCAGCTGCGACTTGATGGCACTTCACACACAAACACACAATTAATGTTTTTTTTTAATCTTCAGACTTTACATTTCATCAGCTCCTAACCTAATTGAGCAAGTTTTTTTGGGTGCCAGTACCAACAAGGAGCTGCGGTGGCTCAAGTGGTTAAGACGCTGAACTACAGGCTGTGGAAGGTCAGTAGTTCAGCAGTTCGAGACCCGAGCGTGCCGCATGACGGAGTGAGCTCCCGTCTCTAGTTCCAGCTCCTGCCAACCTAGCAGTTCGAAAGCAAGAAATTGCAAGTAGATAAATAGGGACCACTTCAGTGGGAAGGTAACAGCGTTCCATGCGCCTTGGTGTTTAGTCATGCCGGCTACATGACCACGGAAACGTCTTCGGACAGCGCTGGCTCTTCGGCTTTGAAACGGAGATGAGCACCGCAACCCTAGAGTCGGATTCGACTGGCTTTCGAGCAAGGGAACCTTTACCTTTACCAACAAGTACCACCACAATAAAATAACTAAAGGCAGGAGACTTTAGGAACAAAAGAAGATATAAATCATCTAAATATGCAAAGAACTCAGATTGAGAAACAAATTTCAGTAGAAGCACAGTGTGATTACACAAATTGTTCCAATATTTATTGCCAGTGAAAACAGTCTATGTGGTGTCTGCAGCATGCATGTGTTAGCATTTTTGGTCTAACAGATGCAAACACTTTTACAAACACATAATCACAGAGATTGGTGTGTGATGCTTGTAATTTGGCAGGCTAAGAAAGTACTAACTAAAAATCCATCATAACCACATCCAGTTGTTCTTAGGAACTATGAAAAAAATCCAACTCCTGTAACAAGAGCATTCACTGTCCGCTTCTAAGAAAAAAACGAATGCTACAATTCCACCTCGTTAGGACAGGACTATGATTGACACCGGACTCAGCATAAGAGAACACAGCCCTGCTAAAGCCTTGTAGAAACGCTTTGTAGCAACTCCAATTACTGCCACTATGCCAAGAGGACCTTCCCACCAGACTTCCCATCACAAGAGGTAGCCTCTAAAAAGCCTTTTCAGTATTTCTGGATGGAGGCTTCTCTGATTACACAGCTTGGAACTGGGGTAATTGAATGACCATCTTCCCTCTTAAAATCAGAGGGAAAGGCCCTCCTGACTGTCCCATCAATCAGAGAAGCTCATTTGGTGGGAACACAAGAGAGAACAACCTCCCCAGGGAGGTGTACCTGGCCATCTCTCTTTCTTTTTGGCATTTTTAATATGTACATGTGTGTGCACCTGGAAGTCATGGTGACCTCTGGTGACTGACCCCTACTGGGGGTTTGGAGGATATTCAGAGAGGTGGCTGAATAGAGCCTGTCCCCACCTCCCACCTCTGGTATTCCAAGGAGGTCTCCCATCCAAGTACTTGCCTGAGTTGACTCTACTTAGCATCTGAGATCTGACAAGATCAGGCTTGCCTGGGCTATCCAGGTCAGGGCTGGCCACCTCACTTTCAATTTTCAGGAGACAGGTGAAGATGGTTTTATTTAGTACTGCATTTGGTTAAGTTTACTAGCAGTCCTGAACTGTGATTTTTAAATTTTGGCTTTTTAAATGTATTTATATTGTATTTATGTTGTAAGCCGCCCTGAGCAGTGGCTAATGAAAGTTTTAAGTAGGCGAATGAATATGAATACCTGATGTGACACCTCTGCCCAGCATTCAGGACAGTGCGTCAGTTAATAGTACATCCACCTGAGCGTAATCAATCAATCAGTCTTTATTTGTTACAATAACAGAGTGGCTGAAAATCTAAGCTGAACATCACAGTCCCCAAAACATAAGGTATTTGGGGTCACAGCTAGAAGGTGGGCTGGGGGTACACATACACACACTGCACAGTGGTTACAAAGAGGCAGCTGTGTTAATATGTCATAGCAAAATAAAACAAATATCCAGTGGCACCTTAAAGACCAGCAACACTTATTTCAATATGAGCTTTTGCTAGCTCACTTCATGAAAGCTCATGCTGAAAGAAATGTTACTCTTTAAGGCGCCACAGAATGTTTATGAGTGCACACGGGGTAACCAAGAAAGAGATGCAGGATGTGCAATAAAACACGATCAGTGCCTTCAAGCCTGTGAAGAACCGCCTCTCTCATCCCTCCTGAATTATTTCAGCCCTCTAGATTTAAACCAAAGGGCGTACAGCGCGCAAACAGCCCCAGCACAAATGAAGGGGATGTACTCCTTTTAGTACATCCCCAAATGAAGCCCGCGAAGAGGGGCCTTTTCGTCCGGCCGAGCAGTTGCCCCCCCCCCCCCCCCCCCCCCCGCCCCATCTGCAGAGGACGGGAACGGAGAGTGTGAGAGAAGAGAGGGGTCCGCTCGCCCAGCCTGACCTTGCCCTTGTAGGTGGGCACGTTGCAGAGGATGTCGGTGCGCAGCGCTTCCTCGGCCAGGCTGCGGGCGGCCAGGCTGCGCCACACCTCGCTGTTCTCGTCGCCGTGCAGGACGCGGTACCACATCTTACACACCAGCGCGCAGCTCCGCAGTTCGCGCAAGTCGAGATAGGCGAAGACGAATTCCAGCACTCGGCCGGGAAGGCGCCAGCCCCCCGCCCCGGCCGCCGAACCCAGCGCCCCGCCGCCGGCAGCCGCCATCGCCTCAGGCGACCACCGACCCTGCGCCGTCCGTGCGTGCGCGCCCCTTCCGAACTGACCGCCCCGGCCCTGGCAAAGGCAAAAGGTGGGGCCAGCCCACCAGCCAACCAACGACCCGGGTGGTGCCGTCAGCTAGAAAAGAAGGGCAGCGCCAAGCGCTCGACGATTTCCCTTCTTTGCCGGCAAGAGCGGGCGGAAACGAATGCTGTCATCCGCGGTACTCCGCCTCGCCAGATGGGGCGGAGCGTTCCCTCTCGCCCTCGCTTCGTGGCTGGGGCAGCGATGAGAATAAACGGGATTCCCGAGAACACCCCTCACTTCTCAGGGCTATTGTTCTTGACTTCTAATTCTTTTGACAGCGGAACTAGGCCCTGAAGGCGAACCAGCCATATTGAGCGAGGGCAGACCTGTCCGGGTGCCTCTCTAAATACATGCGCAAAAGTGCACCTGTTCATGCATAGAGTGGAGAGGGAAGGGAAAGTGACCTCCGGATGACGTTAATTTTCTTCGCCGGAAAAGGAGGTTTTCTATAGAGAGGCTGCTGGAGTTCTGACTCTATTTAAAGGTAATTTGAGTTTCTTCTGTGGTTTTACTGGCAGCGGGACTGTTTGGCCCTATGGCGAGCACTGCAGTTATGTTTTGAGCGAGTCTTATGGAGTCAGCTGGGTTTACGTTTGAGTAAACACGTTTAGAATTTCGGTGTGGCCACGGAAGTAGGTTTTGTTTTAATAGCCGTCTTCATGTTCTCAAGGAATTTCCATGTGCTCTTAACGTTCTCTGTCTCCTAACCGCCCTCCCCTAGCCCTTGCGCACACGTCCTTTCACCAGTGCTTTCCTAACGCCGAGTGTTAATGGTTTGCTATTCCTTGTTAATCCGTATCTAGTCGTTAGGCCCCATATCGAGGTCCCACTCTGACGTGAATCTCAGTTGCCTGATCTCCTCCAGCTTGTTACTCTCTCTCAGTCCAATCTATTTAACAGGATTTTTGTGAGAATGAAATAGTTGAGGAGAGAACAATATATGCTGCTCTGGGCTCCTTGGAGGAAGGCCAGGATAAAAATGTAAATAAATAGTATCAAATTAAGTCAGTGTGATTTAATGAACTTAAGAAACTAGCATCCACTTAGTCATTGATGTATGACAGAGAATTATTTCATAATTACAAGAGAAATCCTTTCTAATAGTGTTTCTCTTAAGTATCACTACAATATGTCATTATAATGGGAGTGTATGATTTTTACATTTTTGGGTACTGTGCCCTGTATCTTGGGGAAAGTAGCATCTCAAACTGAACATATTATGTCCGCTCCCTGCAGTATTTCTGGAGCTGTATCAGGAACAGCTTGTGCCTCATTAATTCAGTGTTTGGTTTATCTATTTTTCTAATTTTTTATTTTTCATTTATTTTTAGTTGATCTTGAAAAATTATGGCTGAGAGGTGGACCAATGGACACTCCTCTTCAATATTATGTTTGAATGTGAGCAAAGATGGTCTGGTGGTTTCAGGAGCAGAAGGAGGAGAACTGACCATCTGGAATGAGGAAGGGAGTCGAATAGAACAGACATGGCTTCAGAAAGCAGATGACGTTACTTGTGTCATATTCTCTCCTATCTGCCCCAGAAGACTATATGCTTCTCATGGGGAAACAGTTAGTGTGCTGGATATCAGATGTCTCAAGGAGCCAGTTGAATGTTTTCATGTGAATGAAGAGGAGATCAATTATCTTTCAGTAAATGAAACAGACGGTCTTTTAGCTGTTGCAGATGATTCTGGAGCCATAAAGATAATTGACTTGGAAAGCAAGAAGTTAAGCCGCTGCCTGAGTAGACACTCAAATATTTGTACCTCTGCTGTGTTTCGGCCCCAAAGACCTCAATGTCTTGTTTCGTGTGGTCTGGATATGAAGGTGGGTAGCATCAGAGCAACTGAACTCTAATGATGTATTGTCAGTAAATGCATAGCATATTAAATATTGCTGAAATGATTTAAATCTAAACAAAATCTTGAAAATATTGTGTTCCCCAAAATGTCCGTTTTTCCGTTGGAAAAAATAAAAACATCTTCAGAAGTTTTCACTCTGTACACTTGGAATTGCTGACATGCTTTGTAAGATGTTTTTCCTCAGACAATATTTCATAGGTGAGGGGGGTGTTTCTTCAGTGCTATGCCAAATTGAAAAAAAATTCTATTGGAAATTTTTCTCACTACATATGCTAATCTCATCCAGTCCTTACATTTGTATTCTCACCAAGAAGGGCTATACATCCTCCTTATTTTATTGTATTTTTTACTGTATTTCTTATTTTGAATAGTAGATTAGAATAGTGATTGTAATGTAATGCAATCTATAGTACAATATAATGTAATTTGGAATGGTAGATTGGAATATATTTCTCTGGTCTGATGACAGAGGAGACATAACACTGCACAACCAGTCACCCCACCTTACAGAAAAGAATGCTACTAGTTACCTCCATGCTTGAGAAGAGACAAGATGGAGCATAACAACGGGGTCTCAGTTATTTACCCTCAACATTCCACAATTAAGGGTACATTTTGTTATGCCAACTTCTCCAGGAAA
>NW_015168677.1:609692-663722 GCF_001447785.1 Gekko japonicus | reverse complement strand
GGCTTGCCATCTCTCCTGATGTCCTGTTGCTCCTCCGGCTCGTTAGCGCGGCCGCTTGTGTGCGAGGAGACTTTGCAGAAGGCCCGCGGAGGGGAAGGCGATTCAGGCCTGTGTTTCTCCACCTGCAGTAGCGGGAGGAGTAGAAAGGGCTGCGACCTTTGGAAAGGCAGTTCCTCGTTTAAAGCGGCGGGGGCGGCAGGGGGCCCCTTCTCCTGGTGGGCCCCCTGAGAAAAATATGGCCCCCCTGAGCAAAACATTGTTAGCTCCTGGCCTGTGCTTGAACTGGGAATACCAGGAGGGAACCCCCCTCACCTGTCCTGCCTGCCTCTTCTCCTCTGCCTGACTCAGGAGGAAGCCTTCGGCCAGGGCCACCGCCTGGGAACTGGTCTCCGGCCCGCATCCTCTCACCCAGCACCTGCAGCCTCTCCCGTGCTCTGAAGCCCTGACTTCTACGTCACATTGGCTGTCATGGGAGCCACCTCAGCAGCATATAAGGATACAGAGCCCACCATTTTCTCCAGGGGAACTGATCTCTGCCGTCTGGAAAGCAGTTGTAATTCTGAGTGATCTCCAGCCCTCACCTGAAGATTGGACACATTTTACCTCAGAAGAGCAAACTGTTTAGAATGTTAGAGGCAAAAGCCAATCAAGTCACATATGCAAACGACCTCTGTGTTCTGAGGCAGAGGACAATGAGGCTGCATACGCAATTAACCTCTGTGTTCTGACTGGCTATGGGGGGGGGACAGCAAAATGTTTAGAATGTTGGAGGCAGGACTCAGGCAAGCAGCCAGTGGATAGGGAGACCCTCTGAATGACAGATCAGAGAGTGAACTAATTTTGGAGCGTGTGGAATGTTCTAGAGAAGTGCCACCACCATTCGGCTTTTATTTATAAGGAGATATATGTATGTATTTATAGTCCAACTCTCTTACTGGGACTCAAGGCAGATTACAAGTATGATGGAACTATTCAATTAATCAGTAAGCTGATTAAAATATAACATTTGAATGATAACAATATTCGAATCTAACTGCAAAGATTTCTAGTAACGCAATCAGCAAGGAAATTACAAAATATGATAACATTTGAATCTAATGACAAAGACTCCTGGTAAAACAACATGCTATGCTGTCTTCTGTTCCTGAAGACATTGCGCTTTGTATTTTGCTGCTGGCCATGCATATGGATGTGATTATATTACAAAGGCATCAGCTTGCCCATAGGCTAACTATTTTTAAGTAATTTACTTGAATTGCATTATTTTTTGTATTTACTGAATGAAAGGGGGTCAAAGTGGGAAGCTTCTTAAAGGAAGTTTCTGATTAAAAATGTTTTAGGGGAGATGCATTCTAGGTATATAGAACGGACCATACCAAGGTCAAGAAAGGGAGGCATCAGAAATGAGGATATCATTTACTCTACTGCAAGAGATAGTTATTCCTATACTATCTTCAGAACAGTACCTTGATTAAAACCAGTCAAGGGTACTGTTGTGTGAGAAGTGATTTCAAGAATGATACAAGGCTACTTTCCCAAGCAATTTTTGGAGAAAGGGAGAGTTAGAAATGAGATGTTAGTAAGATAAATGGCTGGTAAGGTCAAGAGACTTTTCAAAGGAGTTGTAATTCCAGATATTGTAAATCTTTCTCTATTCTGCCCTTTTTTGTATTGTACTTTAATAACATTAAACAATCCAAAAAAGGGGACAAAAAAGATGTCTTACCAGGTGGATTATTGAATGTATCAGTATGAGAGAAGATGATGGGATAAAATCAGTGCTGACAATAGGGGCTGTTTAAGGGGAAAGGTCAAAATGATGAGAGAAGTAAGCTTTCAAAAGAGATATATTAGTTTTTTTGGGGGGAGGGGTTAAAGAAATGAAGCCGAAGTCTCATTGCAAACTCTCTGGAATTAAAAAAAAACATTTTTTAACAAAAATTAGCCAAAACTCTATATCTTATTTTCCATGTGGACAACACCAGTGGGTCTAGAAGAAAATTACATAAATATGTGCTCTTTGCTAGTAAGAAAGAATAGATTATTCTATCCATCTATCTCTCTGTGTGTTCCATCCATACATTTGCCTGCCTGCCTGCCTCTCCATCTCTCTGTCACCCAAATGTATTGGAGCTATACCGCTTCAGACTGCCAGTGCATGCTTTTCAAACAAACAAACAAAAAAAATCCCTGTGCATAGAAAACTAGGATGTCAGAAATAATATGTCTAGAACATTTCTCCATGACGTGTCGGTTTCTACATGCAATTTTTAAAAAATCTGGTGGATCTATTGATCTTGTGACACTGCCCTTCCCCCTCAATTTACCATCTGAAATGGTACAGTCAATCTCTCTCTCTTTCTCTGAAGTCTGACTCTGTGCTTGCCTGTCTTTCCTTATGTTGACGATGGGTGCTACTATAGAATTAAACATATTTGCGATGTTATAAGTTGGGGGAGCAAATGCGTGGTTCTGCGCAATTTGTATCCTTAAATAGAAGGACTAGGAAAATGCAGGTTGCATCAACATTCAATATTTAATTACCATAATTCCTTTCATATGTCTACATATAGGTATGTCTCTAAAGATAATAGTAAGGGGCTATATTCCAACTGGAGGATTACTTAGAAGAAGTGATTAAAAGAACAAAATTTGCTGAACTGTGAAGCAGTTATCTGGGGAAATGGAGAGATTAGAAAACATTACTAAAGGATTATAAATATCTAATAATACTGAACTAGTTTCTTATTACAGCATTGGGAGTTTTAAAAGAAAACTACAGAATTATTAATGATAAAATAAATAAAAGGCCACCTCATTACATGGATAATCACAAAAGCAAACCCAGTGTAAACATCCCTCTCTTTAGCTTTAACATTTTGGTCATGAATTACCTCTCTCCTGGATATTTTGCTCACTTTCTTTTAAAATATTTTTGTGGAGGGTCATACTAAATTTCTTTTTTTGGATTTTTGCATTTGTGTGTGTGTGCAACCATTCCTGGAATTCATGGCAACCTCTGGTAACTCCTACTGGGGCATGGAGGACATTCAGAGAAGTGGCTTGATAGCCTGCCTCTGTGTCCCAGCCCTGGTATTCTGTGGAGGTCTCCCATCCAAATAGTTGCCAGGGTCGGCCCAGCTTAGCTTCTGAGATCTGACAAGATCGGACTTAACTGGGCTATCCAGGTCAGGGAGGGACATACTAGATTGGGTAGTAATTGTCTCACTTGTCAGGAAGTGGGGGCTAAAGCAAGTCTTCCTGACATTTCCAATGGCATTTGACACTTCATTTAAGAAATAAGAATGTAAGAACCTAAGAGGTACCCTGCTGTATCAGATCAATGATCCATCTAGTCTAGCATTTTATTTCACACAATGGTCAACATCAGGGGCAGATTAACCATTAAGCAGACTGAGCACGTGCTTAGGGCACCAGGGCCAAAGGGGGCACCACAAAGTTGGGAAAAGGGTGAAAAGCTTAGTTTGTACAGTATATTGTGTTATCATTTCAATAATTTTTTGTATTGCTGCAATCTGCATTGTATATCTGGTCAGACAGGTCAACAACTAAAATGGACTGGGTCAGTGTGGAAAGGAGGGGGGGCACAAAGACTGGTCAGTGCTTAGGGCACCAGTGAGCCTTAATCCGCCCCTGGTCAACATTTCCCTGAAGGGCCTAGAGCAGGGGGGCCAAACTATGGCTTGGGAGCTGCATGCGGCTCTTTCACACATATTGTGTGGCTCCTAGCAGGGCAGCTGGGGAAGCTAAATATCATTAGCAAACAAATATCATTGGACAAATAAATATCATTATCAGTATCTGCTTTTACCACTTTTGTTATTATTTTTTGAAGTCTCATTTAATGTTAATGTTAATAAAAAGCAAATTTGCATATTTCCCAGTAAAAATGTGTAATATTTGTTCATGTCTTGAAGCTCTAAAACATCTGACATTTATTCTATGTGGCTCTTACGTTTAGCAAGTTTGGCCACCCCTGGCCTAGAGGCTCGATGTTGCCTCCTAGCACTAGTATTCAGATGTTTACTAGTATTCAGATGTTTACTATATCTAGATGTGGTAGTTCCCTTTGCCCATCCATAGATGGTCCTAATTCCCTTTTAGAGCCATCTATGTTTGTGGTCCCTTCAGCTTGTGAGATTTTGATACACATCAGGGATGTACCAGCTTCTCAGTGCTGAGGAACACTCCATACATCCAACAGTTAGCTAGAGACATTTTCAACTTTTTGGAATGCCTTTACTATACACATATATCTTTCTTTCCTATTGCTATTGCTATACTATTTTTTTTTTAAGTCATCTGATTTGCAATTTACAATTTTGGAGGCAGATGAAGTCTCTTTTGAAAAGCCTGAAAATATATTTGTGTCCCTTTTTACCTTTGTGGCAAAATAATTTCCTGAGAAAAACCCAGGAATGAAGAATGTAAGAAGAGAAGCAAATACCAGAGAGCCAATGAAATCCAGAAACTGGGCAGCAGGGTTCTTTTATCCAATTTGTCATCTTGGCAAATCAGCCACAGATGCCATCAAGCCATAACCTGATCTGGAGTTTACATGTGACTCCTTCTAATATTTCAGTTATTATCATAAAACAAAAAGGTCTGCTTGGTTTCAGGAATCGGTCGGGTGGGGGGGAGGCCTCAATTTTAAAAATTTCTGCTGTTTTACTCATCTTTCAATAGCATGCACATATATATAGGTATGTACACTAACAGTGATAGTCCAGTGAAAAAAAATAACTATAGATGCTTTGTTTCTGCATGCAGTAGGATGACGTGCCCATCACTCCTTGGCAAATAGAAGGGGAAGTCGTGGAAGTAGTGACAGACTTCACGTTCCTGGGATCCCAGATCACCGCAGACTGTGACAGCAGCAATGAAATTAAAAGATGCCTGCTCCTTGGGAGGAAAGCGATGGCGAACCTAAACAGCATGATAAAAAGTAGAGACATCACCATGCCAACAAATGTCCGCATGGTCAAAGCAATGGTATTCCCAGTAGTCATGTATGGCTGTGAGAGCTGGACTATAAGGAAGGCCGAGCGCAGAAGAATAGATTCTTTTGAACTATGGTGCTGGAGAAGACTCTTGGGAGTCCCTTGGACTGCAAGAAGATCAAATCAATCAATCCTAAAAGATATCAACCCAGACTGTTCCCTGGAAGGCCAAATAATGAAACTGAAGCTCAAATACTTTAGCCACCAAATGAGAAGGGAGCACTCACTGGAGAAGACCCTGATGCTGGGAAAGACTGAAGGTCAAAGAAGACAGGGACGGCAAAGGATGAGATGGTTAGACAGTGTCATAGATGCAACGAAGATGAAGTTGAGCAAACTTCAGAGGACGGCGAAGTGTTCATAATTTAAATTTTTATATAAGTAGTAATTAATATATTTGTCAACATGATAACCCTTGTCTCCAGACACAATTTGGCATAGCATCTAGGCAGTACTGGATTTTTTTGCTCATTAAAATAATTTGCCTAAAATAAATGGCTTCAAAATTAAATAGGGCTCAAAGCAGTTCAAAACAAAAACAAAGAAAAAATGTCCATGCAATTACAAGGCTTCATTAAGTTCTAATCTTTACATTTACCAGCTTAACTGTGCTAAATAAACCATTTCATTTTATTAGCAAAGCCTCATGTAAAAATTACTTACCTATTAGGAACACTTCCAGTTTTTTCAGGTTGCCATGAGGAAACCATTGGCATATTTCAAAACAATTTCTCCCAAAACTGTAGAAAATCTATACATATCTACATTGGTTTATGAATGGATATCAAGATCTATGCACTAGCTTCACATCTGGCCATGTTGATTATAACTTTCCCTCATTAACCCATTTTGTATAAGACAAACATTTAAATAAAAGGACTCCTAATATGATCACAGGATTAATCTGAATGAAAACAGAATTTAAAGAGGTTTATATACAATAAAATGGCATCCCCAACATGGTGCCTGCCAATATTTTTCCTAGTGTTCACCAAATATTTTTAGAAAGTGGATGGGCCAAGTGGGCTTTTGCCCAGCAAGGCTTCTGCTTGGCCATTGCAGATTTGATTGGCTGTGTGGTGTTTTTTTAAAACAAATGTTGCATTGGCAGCAGCTGCCACACAATACAAAGGACTTCTGTGTGTGACTGATGGTAAGCTGAGGCAGCCATTTTGTGACTGGCTCTGTCTCCTGCTGTAGCCTTTTTGTGGCAGCCATTTTGTGGCTTATGCCTCCCACACTGAATCAGAATTCCAAAGCTCTCTGTGGGCTTGAAAAGTTTTGGTATTGGGACCCCTGCATAAACTGACTGATACTCTGCCAAATGGAATCTTTAGAACCAAGCCCTATGAAACAGAATTTCTAGAAAGTGTCACTTCTCTTTTTGGAGAGGTTTGTGAGCCCTATGCCTGTTGGCAAAAAACATGAATGAAGCAGAGATAGCAGAGGATGATTTCTTTATTAATGGCACACTGTCTTCTCTGGTGCTATGGCTCCCATACCTTATATCATGATAAGTTAAGCTTCTTCCTTTTAGCTACTCCTTTTAACTTTCCACCTATTCAGTGTTACTTCTCTCAGAATGTGCCTTACTACATCCCATAATGTGCCAGGATGCATCAAATAAGACACTCAGCCATCTCCTCCCTTCTGGCCATTCCCTGTCTTACTGTCACACCCTCTTGTGATCCAGCAATTGGATCTCTCAAGACAAACCAGCCCTACCTGACCTCCTGATGGGTGACCAAATCCTCCTAATTGGGGCACAACTGCTACTTCCTATGATCCATGCTGATCCCACTGGGTGTATACTTCCCCTGATGTTACTGATGCTTTTTCAACAGTATCAACTCTTATTCTCTGATGGCATCCATCACAGGACCTAATAAAGTCACCCACTGGTGGATGGCTAAACACAAGTATGTATAAATTGATCTTTTCATCAGCCTTGAATGTGATATGCTGGGGGCAAACTAGTTTCCCATCTTCTAAGTGTTTCTTCTAGAGCAGAAATGTCATTCTAAACAATTATAATATGTCTTGAAACACAGATACATTTATATTAAAATCAGATAATTTTAACACATGTATGAGTCTCTGTATATAAACTGTGACACTTAGAATTATTTCTTTCCTTTCCTATTATTGTTGAATATCAGTTGAGGGGGGGTAATGTTTGTCTCTTTTTTTGAGACCCCTTATATTGCAACACCTGTAATGGCACCTCTCTGTAGTGTTCTGAGGTGACATGTGTTATATTGCCTCCTTGGCTTCTTTAGCATTTCCTGCTTATTTTCTCTGCCACCAAAGGTTCTTGCCTTAGAATTCTTAGTTAGACCCAAAGAACAGGATGGCTTACTTAGGCCCTGTTCTCACGAGGGGTTTTGGCCGGGAGTGGGCCGGATCAGGGGCGCAGCAAACGGGCGCGATCCCACAGTAACATCAGGCCAGCGTTTTGCACCCGTCCCTGATCCGGCCCTTCCCCCGAAGAGACGCAACAGAAATGAACCACCTACCTAGGTGGTTCTTTCAGGCCGCCCGCATCAAGGCCAGCCGTGGGATCGCCGGCCCGTCTTTCTGCCGGCACATCCCCGGCTCCTGCCTGAACTGTGCATGCTCAGACATGCGCAGTTCGGCAGTCTCCCATTCCCCTCTGTCCCTTCCCCGGCATCTGATCGTGCTGGGGAGGGAATGCGCTGTGGCTCAGAGGATCAATGTGATCCCGCCGCGGTGTGTTTCTTTTGGTGCGGCTTTCAAAAGCCATGCTTCAGCCTGTCCCTTCCCCCCCCCCATGTGGCAGGGGCCCTATATTTGGTAGAATGACAGACAATCAATGCATTTGGGTGGCTCTGAGATTAAAGGGGACCCTTTAAATAAAACAGCTGTTTTCTCTTAAACATGTGTGTGTTTTTAAGTGAACAGGGTTTATTTAGTATAACTGCATAAAGGTTTCAGTAAAGTTCATAAGCGTAATGGTTTCAGATTGATAGTTCTTTTTTTCTCTGAAATTCCTTAAATAGACCTAGCCACAAAGTCTTATTTTCTCACTTGCCACTTACATTAATTTTCCACAATGCTTATTTTCCTAATTTGCCATTTGTAGAACACAGATTCCTCACTCTCCACAGCACCTCACTGACTCAGCTCTCTTCTCACATACACACTTTGAACACCCTCTTTCTCCACAAGCAAGTCAACTAAGGTAGGGCTACCATCCAATTTGAACACACTTCAATCACCCATCCAGCCCCCCTCTTTCTTACATTAGAGCAAAACAGCAGATAGATAGATGATAGATAGATAGATAGATAGAAACATAAACACCACATTAAAACACAGATGTAAAACTCACACTAAATATTTACATAAGAAAAAAAAAACAGGGGGCATTGCTAATTATGCTATAGGCCTTATCTTGGATCTCTGTTGTAAGAAACCCTAGACCATGGATCTCCTACCTTGGCTGTAGTGGCACAAATTCATCACACAGCTGGCAGAAATAATTATTAAGGTGTCACATGGCAGAATCATATTTCGACACTTCTGGCATTTCCTACCCATAAAAATCAAACTGATTTGCAATTAATTCCTTCTGTCATAATTTCTTTCACTGCACTATATTTGCCAATGTCTTATATTTACCTCTTTTGGAGCAGAATTTTGGGGAAAATTATAAGAAAAATGGGGGGGAGTTTCATTACTACATAGTTATGGTTACGACACATTTGCAATTCTCTTCTGGTAATTCTAAACAATGCAGGTTCCAGGTATGTTTTGAAACTGGGGGAAAAACATTTTAAAGAATATATGTATCAGAATTTTTTCTCCCTCCAAGAACCCCCCAGGGGCCTAGAATCAATAATTAAGTTTTTGTAGGTTTACTCCCTCTTATTTAATGAATCCAATTTGTTATAAGTTCAGGGTTGCATCTACCTGATACATGTCTTTAATGTCACTTTCACAATGATTTTTAAAAAATCTAAAGGATTTTTAGCCATTTATCCTCACAAAGAAGGACCCAGTCATCCTTGCAAGAGACAGATAGCTATACCAATTTGTCACTGAAATACCTGATATAATTTCTGAGGAGTAAACCATGCCTTAATAGTGATGCTGTGATGCTCACAGATAATATGTTTGAAAACTGAGCTTATTCTCAGAGCAATCCCATTTTCTCTTGAGCCAAGAACCCCATACTCTTCTAATGATAATGTGCTCCCAGTATAAAACTAGAATATATGAGTATATTTGCATCTTTGCAGTTGATGGCATTGATCATCTCATAGGCAGCCATTTGATAGCTGTTGTGGGCGAGCCCTCAGAATGTAATAGGTTTTATTTATCTACTATAATTTATATCTCACGATTCTACAGGAGTACACAGTGCAGCCAAGGTGATTGGGATTGCTGGAGTTAATGGAAATTCTAAAATTCTCAGACTTCCAATTCAATTAGACAACTGCAAAAATGCAGTTCACATCAGCCCTTTCAGGAAGTCATCCTGAGGAAACTACAAAGAGTAATTTACAGAAGAGATAGCCCAGTCCCTTGTTTAGGAAGCCAAAGCAAGTTAACACATGCATTAAAAAAAAGATGACATGTGTGACATAAAAATGGGAGATGTGGTTGGAAGGGAAGACTGGAAGACAAAGGATGGTCAATGGTGTGTTTGTATGTATATATGTGCACACATTTGGTAAGCATCTTACCAAATAGTCACACAAATGCTAATGGGGGGGTGCTAACAGAAATATATAAGCAGATTTCAGTTTGAACACAGATCACTCATTGGATGTACTCATCACTACATATTACATGCTAGTATATGCTAACAGTAGCCCAGTGATTATGATTAAAAACCAAACGGAGCATGGAAAACATGGATGGAACAAGGATTAATGTTCACTGCTTCTTCTCTGTTCCCAATTTCACCCTTTTGAAAGCTACTTTTTCATAAAACATAGTGGCATTGGCCTATCATTACATGCATTTACATCTAATCTGTAGTTTGACCTTCTGTCACATTTTAGGCCCAGTCTAGAGTTAACAAGTTTAAGTAACAGTTGCCAAAGCAACTTTCAGAGTTTCCTCTAAGCTGAAACAACAGAGGAATTGTAAGTGAAGCAAAAAGTTTACTGATGAGGTGAATAAATTTTCTCAGAGGGTTCTCCTACATCTCTACATTAGAATGTTATAATTTGAACAAATTCAGGAAAGCACAAGTGAGTCATGATTTCTGTATTAATATGAAACAAAAGGAGGACCTGTATATCTTACTTCACTGAGATGCATACAGTCTGTTTGTACTGAAAGATTTTAGAGGGGATGTTTAAGTCCTTGCTTTGGACATCAGTGACATGTGCATTCAAGAAAGATAACCCACACACACTTCCTTTACTTGCATCTATCAGTAACATCTGAAAATGCATGTAGTTTAATTTGCAAGTAGACAAAGCTTAAACACAGAAATGACTTGCTTGTGTCAGGTGTAACCTTCATCCTACATCTTAGCGGTGGCTGACATGACATTGATTAATGAGGGATCAAGTTATATGTGGCATAGCAGGCTTTCAATGCCTATGGGTTGTAGACCAAATGCGCATGTAATGATTACTTTTGTATTATTAATTTGCCTTGATATTTACATAAATGCTCTTATTTTGGTGCCAGACAATAAAGCATATGCTCATGTGCATGTAATAATAGCCTCACACTTACTCACACTACCTTGGAAGTTTTTGTTCATGTTTATTTAGAAAGTGTAAACATCGCAAACATGGAATACAGAAGGAGGAGGACTGAGCCCTTCATTTTCTCTCGCAAATCAGTACTCAGTTTTCTAACAAAAAAGCCTTTCATGTATACAGAATCATTCATGACACAAATCCCAAGGCACCTTGCAGTACAAGCTTTTTCACAGAGAATATGATAATCACACACTAAAGACAGGGAAAGATTTAAAACCGGAATCTATTTTAAAAGTACTTCTTGTAGCAGGAAACAAATTCACAATACATAGAACTACAAGACTGTTCAGCGGAAATGTTAATATATTTATATATATTTACCTATGTAGATACTAGAAAAGAGTTTGGAAAAAAGAGGGGGTCTTGCAATGCCTCCTTCTGCTGCTCCCAACCTGAAACACTGCCAACATTGAAGGCAATTCCCCTCCTCCCTGTAATTTCAGGAGTGCTTTGGTTTTTTTCAGGTATTCCGAACCTGAAATGAAACAGGCAATGTCAGGGATTATTTTGGTTCAGGAATATCCAAGTTCACACCCTGAATTCAACAGCTATAAAATACAAAGCCACACCCAGTGGACTAGTTTTTTCAGGGGCCATGGGCTGTAACAGGTTCATAGACAATGGCCAAAACCCATTTGGCTCTTGACAAAAGGCTAAAGCCTCTGGCTAGGTTCAGAATCTGTACCTGCAGGAAAGTAGGAAGAGAAAGGGGAAAAAATAGGAAGAGAAATTCAGCCTTGATGTTATACAGCTGGCAGCCTTGCTTCTAGGTTTCTCTCCCAATAGCATTACTTTGTTCAGTATCAGGTGCAAATATCATTCCTTTTATTGTTGAAACAGGTGTGTGGGCACTTACATACATTGTTGTAATTATATGCTTATTATATGATCCACTGCCAATTAAAACTGCTTATTTAGTTTTGCTTTCTTATTTTTGTCTTTTTCCATAGAATAGCATTTTTTTAATTTTAAAAGGGAAGTACGTTAAATCACTTTACAAAACTTATTGATTTTGCTCTGATAATGTGCAGCACTGTAATACTGGAAGTAATGGAGGAGGAGGGGGAGGAGGAGAAGAAGAAGAAAAAGAGGAGGAGGAGGAGATTGGTGTTATACCCCGCCCTTCACTCTGCGTCTCAGACCAGCTTACAAATTCTTTTCCCTTCCCCTCCCCATGACAAACACTTTGTGAGGTAGGCAGGGCTGAGAGAGCTCTTTCAAGAACTGCCCTTTCAAGGACAGCTCTGACAGAACTATGGCTTGCCCAAGGTCATCCAGCAGTTGCAAGTGGAGGAGTGGGGAATCAAATCCGGTTCTCCCAGATTAGAGTTCGTGCACTTAACCACTACACCATGGTGTTGGAAGTGTTGAATGAAGCTATCAGAAGAGAAAATAAAATAACGGGACTGCAAGTTAAGATTGAGCAATATAAACTGTTGGCATTTGCAGATGATGTGGCATATATATTAGAGAATCCAGTGGAGGCGGTGGAGGTATTGATGGAGAATATTAAAGAATACGGAGAAGTGGCAGGGTTCAAAATAAGCGTTGTTTAGAGAATTGGATAAACTGACAACTAAGTTCCTCTGGCAAGGAAAGAAGGCGAGAATAAGGTTAAAAATGTTGCAGGATGTGAAAGGGCGAGGTGGATTTGGAGTCCCAAATTGGCTTCTATATTATAGAGCTGTGGCACTAGTTTGGATTAGAGAGTGGGTCACTCTTGAAGATACAAGATTGTTACAAATTGAAGGACATGATTTGTTACTTGGATGGAATGCATTTTTATGGTATGAGAAAGCAAATTCCTATAAGTATTTTAAACAGCATTGGTTGAGAGCCTCTTTACTTAAAGTTTGGGACGGAATTCATAAAAAAAATTATACTAAAAGATCAAGACTAATAACACCATTAGAGGCCTTTACGCTGCCGAATGTTTATACAGGAGAAGAAATATTGAGGTATCAGGACATTTTGGACAGTAAGGACAATCTTAAGCTACCAGAACATCTGTCCTGGTGGCAAAAAGTACAGCTGGAATCAATATATTTGAAGGACAAAGAAAGTGGGATTTAATGGTAAAATAACCGAATTGGAAAATGTTATGTTAACTGCAGATAGCAAAATGATAAAGAAAATATATAAAATTTTGTTGGATGATACAATGGTAGAGGAAGTTGTGAAGAATAATATGATTGTATGGGCTCAGAATTTAGGGCATACTATAAATCTTGAAGATTGGGGGCAGATTTGGGAGAAAAATATTAAAATGACTAATGCTATAACATATAAAGAGAATATGTATAAGATGTTTTATAGATGGTATGTTACACCTGATAGACTGGCTAAGCAAAATATTAACTGTTCTGATAAATGTTGGAAATGTAAGAGTAAAAGGGGTACATTTTACCATATGTGGTGGCTATGCGATGTTACTAAAAAGTTTTGGAAATGGGACCATAGTTTGATGGAGAAGATACTAAGAGCAAAGATTCCATTTACTCCAGAGGTCTTGCTGTTGAATATATTTCCAAAGGATTATGAAAAAGAGAATAGGTATTTGACTGTTTATATGACGACAGCTGCAAGAATCTTATATGCCAAATATTGGAAAACCATGGTGGTACCAACGAAACAGGAGTTTGTGAATAAACTTTCTGAAACAGCAGAAAATGATAAACTGACTCTAGAAAAGAGATTAAGTAAAGAGTGGACATTTCAAAAAAACATGGAAAAAGTTTTATGTTTGGTATAATGCAAATGTAATAGAAGACTAGGCAAGAATAGCGCAATGGACTTGAGAACACAGAAGATAGAAGAATGGAAAGAATTAGATATAGAGTTTTTATTAATTAAGTAATTGCATATAAGCATATAACTACTCTTGGTATATATGTTATGTGTAGTAGAGTGTCTGTTTGTAGTGTGTAGATTTGTTTGTTGTAGATTTAAAAAAAATTAATAAAAGTGTACCTATGGGTAAGGCACTGCGGTGGCTCAAGTGGTTAAGATGCTGAACTGCAGGCTGTGGAAGGTCTGTAGTTCGGCAGTTCGAGACCCGGGTGCCACAAGACAGAGTGAGCTCCCATCTCTAGTTCCAGCTCCTGCCAACCTAGCAGTTCAAAAGCAAGAAATTGCAAGTAGATAAATAGGTACCACTTCGGTGGGAAGGTAACAGCATTCCATGCGCCTTGGTGTTTAGTCATGCCGGCCACATGACCACGGAAACATCTTCGGACAGCACTGCCTCTTCGGCTTTGAAATGGAGATGAGCACCGCAACCCTAGAGTTGGACTCGACTGGCTTTCGAGCAAGGGAACCTTTACCTTTACCTATGGGTACATTAAAAAAAAAACAAAAAACACTACACCAAACTGAAGGAAAAGAATTTTCTATGGTTTAATATTATTTTACTCTGTTGAAGTCTTCACTACTTTATGGCCTAATTCAGACCCATATAATTAAATGAGACAAAATGATCCTAATACAACTGCGCTGGCTGAAGTGCACAGATCAGAGCTCCATCTGGTTCTCTTGGATATGAAGTAAGCTAAATAAGTAAACAAACAAACCTAATTGCTGTCTACGAGGCAGAAAGAAAACCACCAAAGGACACAAAGATGGATTTATTAAGTACATTTATGATTACAATCAGCCCTTATTCAAGGAAATTGTCTGTATTTTGAAAATATAAAATTGGAAGAGGACAGTCAAGACAACTTACAGTCATATGTTTGCCAGTTCCCCCCAGCCACCACATCTGTTTCTTACAGCTATAGGTGCTGCTCCTATAATTTGTTGTTGTTTTTAACTCTCCTGTGGGTTTTTCCAGATTTCAGATTTTTTTCTGCAAACCTGGGGCTTTACTCAGGTTTGTAGAAAGATCTGTCTTGTCTGTCTATGACTCCACTCTCCAATTTAAGTATCCACAGATGGGGCCATGTTGAGGATCAGATATACTGATGTGACTTCTTTAGATGTAAATCTTATTTTCAGTATAATAGGCAGCACTGCTACAGAATAATGCCTAAAAGTCGAATATACCAGAATCATAAATTTAAATATATATATACACACACACACACACACACTGATTTTATGTTAGTATCCATATAGTGGCCATTTTAATGCAGTGCAACCATAATTCAAGCAGTTTATGATATAAGTATAGTTTTGCAGAAGATCTTAACAGCACTCTTAAAAATCAAGGATTAATCGAATAAATATATATTTCAATTCTTTTAATAAAATACTTTAAATTTTATTTTCAAACCTACCACATTAACCTGCATTTAACCCACACCATCAATTTGTGAACTGTCTATCTACTTAGGCAACTGTGTTACATTCCTTCAAAGATATGCAATTTCTGCCTTTTCCCAACCTTTTAACCCTTGTACCACTTGGGAACAGTGACCATAATGTTATTGAGCTATTGAGTTCAACATTTCTATAAATAGGGAGGTACCCAGAAAGACCAACACAACCACTTTTAACTTTAAAAAAGGTTACTTCTCTGAAATGAGGGGATGTGAGGAGGAAACTGAAAGGAAAAGTAGAAAAGGTCAAAACCATTGGGGAAGCTTGGAGACTATTTAAAACTACAATCGTAGAAGCTCAGAAAAAATATATACCACAGGTTAGGAAAGGCCAGGGGTCTTTTCATAGAAAAAGAGCTGCAGGAGCTCATTAGCATATGGTATGCTAATGAGCTACTAGGCTATTAGCATATGCCACACCCCCTGACATCACCAGAAGTGGTGTCAGAAGGGGAAGCAAAAGGGGGGAACAATCTTCAAAAGCCTCCCCTTTCCTTCCCCAGCTGGCCTGGGGGGGGAGCGAAGAGTTGGGCCACAGAAGGGGGAAAGAGGAAAGGAAAGAGAGAGAGTAGAGAGAAGGAAAGAAGGAAGGAAAGAGAGAAAGAAAGAGAAGGAAAGAAAGGAAAGAAGGAAGGAAAGAGGGGATAAAAAGAGAGAAAGAAAGAAAGAGAAGGAAAAAAGGAGGGAAAGAAAGAGAGAGAAGGGAAGAAGGAGGGAAAAAGGGAAAGGAGGAAAAAAGAGAAGAGAAGAAGGTGGGAAAGAAAGAAAGAGAGAAAGAAAAGGAAAGAAAGAAAAAGAAAGGAGGGAAAGATGGCAAAGAGATAGAGGGAGGGAAGCCCCCACCCCCCACCCCCATGGATCCCTTACTTACCGCTTCGGCGGGGGCCGGGGAAGATGAACCCTGATCTCCCAGTCATCCAAGGGTAGACGTTCCACACACCTCAATACCCAGATCATATTTTAGAAGAACATCTCCATTCTCTAACCTCTTGGTGCATTTTATGGCTTTCTTCCCTGGGAATATGAACAGCTTGCAGGATCCCTTGGACCCTGGGGAGCTTCAAAACATCTTACATCTCCAGATCATGACAGAAACCAGTGCCTGAACCCACATGCTGACTGGAGTAGGGGCAATGTGTTGATGGCAGGCATCTCTCAATATATTTTTGGTATGTAGATTAGCAGAGGCATTTTTGTTGTTGTTGTTCAGTCGCACAGTCGAGTCCTACTCTTCGCGACCCCATGGACTAGATCCCGCCAGGACCTCCTGTCTTCCGCTGTCCTCTGAAGCTGCCTAAACATTTGTGAACAGTTTGTGAAATCACTTAGGGAACCTGCTCTCAAGGAAAGGGAAAGAATTAATTAGTGCTAGTTTAGTTATTAAAACGTTAATAAACCTTAGTTTATTAAACCACATTCTTCTGTCTGAGAGATATATGTCAGGTAAGCAAAGGGGATGACAATTTACAGCTTTATTGTTGACTCCATATATGTGAATTAGGTCATTCGACAAAAACTATCCATTTGCAAGTGCTGTAATAATTACATTCAAACTTCTGCTTGGATTTTTCTTCCCCATTTTCTAGGCAAAGCAGAGCCATACTCAGTGTGGTATATTTATTATATTCATTATAATGAAAGATTTGCCTGTCCCCTGATATTTGTGTAAATTGGTTTAGTCTCATGAGGTGGAGTTCCTGATAGTTATTTCTGTCTGTTAGCTAAAAGAATAGACTTCATGAGGCCACTTGTTCTAAAACCAGTTAATGTCATACCTGTAGGTCCTTGTTAATAAATGGATGTTGTTTTGTGCAAACCTATCTCTGATGTATGAACGTAAGAGCAAGAACCTAAGTGAGTACCCTTATTCTGAATTATAAGCAAAAGAGAACATTATGTTCCGTTATATAATGCTATCATGAGATCATTTGCCTTTTGAACCATTATATGATAGCTACAGCACTATGCACGAAGACTGCCAACAGGAAACACTTTCATCTACTTAAGCCCCACAGACTACTACTTAAGTCCCACTGCCCCATTTCTAGCCTTTTAGATTTAATTGTGTTTGTCATTATATGCAATTATTTCAAGGGCGGCTTTTCCTTTATGGGCATGTCAGTTTTCCTGACATGATTAAATTTTATTACCTTTCCTGCTTCTTCAGAGTTTTGTCTACCGGTAGAATGAGCTGATGTGTTAGTCAATAAAACTACATGAACCCTAAGGCTTCTTCTGATACAAAAGGCAACATATGCTAGTATTCATCTGAGAATCTAAATAATGTACTAATAATTTATGGATTACATTTGTTGTAATATCCTTCTTTAAAAAGCTTCAGATGGCATACGGTTTCCCCTGTCCTCCAGTTTAGAGCATTCCAGTTCCTATGTGACACATCCCAGGTGGCAATGGGTACAATTTCACTGAAATTCTCATTAAAAGAGACGTGTGACAGATGAATTTAATCCTACTGATTAACCTAATCTTGCAGACTCCTGTAGCAGTACTTAGTCATGGCTAACTTTTGCAGGGTTTTGCCTGTTGAGTTAAGAGCAGCTACTGGGATATATTTTTCCTAGCACTATAAAACACTGCTGCAAATTTATTGTTCTTTAGCAGGTCCCTACTGAGGGAAGGAAAGAAAATAGACTATTAAACCTGCAGCCATCAAACCACTTACATCATGAACTTCAGTGGGACTGTACCAGAATTCATAGTCTGACGATTGCCGCTTTACTTCTGGCCCTCTAGTACCAAGGTGCCCCTTTGGTAATCTTGCAATTTGTTATAGCTGTTGAAAGACACTGTATTCTGTCAGACAATATCCCCTACCATCTGGACTCTGGAGACTCTTCTTTGAGCCTCTAAGCAGAAACTGGGCATAGATGAGAATCCTCCACACATTCACAGGGTTTTTGTTTAAAGGTAGTTTCATTCTAAATACCCATAGGCCAGCTACATGTTATTTCTGAGCATGAATTTCAGCAGTTACTTGGAAACTGATTCATGCAAAGAAGACAGAGATGTTAATTTTTCAAGTACTAAGCAGTGTGTCACAGAAATCTGGATGCTGTTACTTATATGTAATGTTACTTACATGTAACATGCTTGTTTAATCAAATTCAAACTAATCAAAGTCACATAGCCTTGCTAGTCCATTTTGACAATGTCAGTAAAATAATTCCATGCAGCCCTAATTAAAGTATTTTATTGACCCTCTGAGCATTGGTGTAATGTTATCCTTCAACTAATATAAGCCAGTGTCAGCTAATGATCTGTATTTTATAGTGATGATAAAAAAAAAGCAAGGCCTGGATGTGGAAGGTATGTGGCAAAACTAGAAGTGGTATATGAGATTATACTTGCGTTGAAGTTCCAAGCACTGAATGGATTCCAGCGGGGATTTTAATATTACATTGATTGTGCTAGATTGCACAGTAATTTGCAGATTTCATTATATTTTGTAGCAATGACCTCAGTGCCTCTTGAATTTACATCTGTACTGTAATGGGGGTACCATATCTTGTGTGAGTAGCAGAAGACTACTTCCCATCTTAGAAGCATGAACTGGCTGCTGCAATGGATGTAAGCTCCTCAGGAAACAAATTAACTTTAATGCTGGAAAGATTCCACACCAGAATTCCTGTGTCTGTCTGTTCTGTCTGTGAGTTAAATTCCTGTATTTTGGAATATCGGGAATATTGGTTGATGTTGTTCTTGTACTACCCCTTAAACGTCTCCTTGCCTGGTTTACTTATGTTATGCCAATAAAGGTTTCTGGTTTCTGGTCAATAAAGGATCTTTTGGTTGCATTATGTTTTCAAGTCATGTACAAGAGCAGTCTGTGAGTTAAATTCCTGTGGGTGAGATGCAAGAGTTCATTTTCACAGAGTACAACTAGACACAGTATACTACAAGTATGTTTTTTTCTGTGAAGAAAATAGCAGCTCCAGAGGAGGGATGTGTGATTTAAATCAGGAAAATGCCAAGTGGAGAAGGACGTAAATGTTATCCTTTAATTATAATAAGCCGATGTTGACTAATGACCTGTATTTCATCGATGGAAGTAAAACAGTTCATCCGTGATCTACATGTAGGAAGTGCATGGTATATACAGATCATGCAAAAATGTGAAGTACAGGTTCTTATGTGATAAAGGTTCACATTTGATGAAAGATGGCAACTGTTTTCCAGCTAGATTTGGGTCCAGTAGCAACTTAGAGACCAACAAAATTTTTGGAGTATAAGCTTTTGAGAGTCAAAGCTCTTTTCGTCAGGTACATTTGACTCTGGAAAGCTTATAACCCCCAAATCCTGTTAGTCTTTAAGGTGCTAGTGGACATGATTCAAATCTGGCTCTTCTACTGAAGACCAACACGTCTACCCTCTGAAACTGTTTTCCACTGTGCCATTTTTCTGATGTTTTTGTGGTGGATATCGAATAGGTGTGAAACAGACTGTAGTTGGTGGCTCTCCTTCTGTTGGTCCTGAATTAAATCACCATCATATTGATACTGGCTTTTATAAAGGATCTCCTACTATCAGCTACATTCCATGGTTTTCAAGGTTCCTGTATGCTATTTAAAGTATTGTTACAATGCTTACAAGTAATTCCTTGCAAGGGTGGAAGGTCTAATGCATAAAAAAGCTCCCTTGCCTACAAAGCTCTTCTTCATTCAGTGCAGCACTATACCAAGCTAGGAACTGGAAAGGCTGCTCAGACATAACCTCCATGTGTGCATCACAGAACATCTAGAACTCTGGATAAGGAGCACTCCCCCCCCCCAAGGTACTGCCCATAAGGCAAATTTGAATGCATTTCAGATTACTTTGGTTGTAGCCCATGATGCTGTATGGCTAAGCAATGAGAGATCCTCATTCCTTTAATTAAAGCAAGACTCCATAATTTATGGGAAAGAAGTTGTAGGATCAAACTTCTATTTTTAAAAAATATTTTCTTTTTCAAGACGAATGGAATACAATAGTAATGTTGGTTTGCTCTCTTGAACAAAATAACTGACAGTTAAATAAAAAGTACACATCAATCTAGCTCTAGCACTGCATAAAAATGGGGTTTACGCGTGGCTGGTTAAATGTATCACATTGGGGATGGGGAAACACTTCTGAATGCATATTCCACTGGAAGGAATTCAATGCAGATAGACAACATCCAAGTCCACATGTACATTATGGACATATATCCTGTTAATACGCATGTTTTATTTTATTTATTTATTTATTTATTTTATTACATTTATACCCCACCCTCCCCCCGAACGGGCTCAGTAATTGACACATGTCAGGGAGATGGCTCTTACACACAAAATGGCTCACCTGGCTGGGATTATGATCTTTTGGTTGCATTATGTTTTCAAGTCATGTACAAGAGCAGAGCCTCACTGAAGCCAATGCCATTATTTTGTAGTGCAAAAAAGTTTAACTGTTGCCACTATCTTTCTCAATTTCATGTTTGTATTAAAGGTGTATATTATATGGGAATTAGTTTAATAAAAGTCTGTGTCTGTTTTCTGAATGGGAGAACTGAGTCTTTGTTGTTTTTTCCCCCTTTCGAATCCCTCATTTCCATTTTATATGGAGGTGATTTGACATTAGCAAAGTCTTTTCCTCAAGGCATCTTTTATTTTATTTTTTGTGCCTCTTTTTAATTAAGTTTTCTCAAATCTCATCTCGTTTAGTTATCTAGGATCAGTGATGAGCGTCTAATTTTTTTAATACTTCAGATGAGAAAGGCGAAGATGTTATTGGAACATTTCTCAATAAATGGATTTTTTTTAATAAAAGAGAATCATTATCTTCAAAGATCAAAAAATCATTTGGATTGATGGAAAGACTGTCTTTTTTGCTTTTCATAATTCATGTGGGAAGGTAAATTTTCCTTTTGGAACCTGAATAAAGTTATTAGAGGCAGCAGCAGGTATTTTATCATTGTCATCAGTGGGTGAAGGATTAATTGCTGTCACTGTTCATACTATGGCACCTTGTGGGGTACAAATTACATTTTTCTAACCTCAGGACCTTAATCAAAAACAACACGATCAGCTCTCATTTTAATCTGTTGCAGCCAGCAGCAGCCTTCTCATTGCAAAGGGATGCAAGGTCAGCAGTGAGGACTTCTGAAAAAGAGTAATAGACTTATCAGCAATGTACACATGGTGTGGTCCAGAAGCAACAACTTTGTGAAAACCAAGCAGACACCAAATGAAAAGACACATTCATTTCAATGGGCTTTCAGTCAATTTGCTAAAAGCTGAATCAAATCAGTTGTGTGCATTTTTCTCTTTTTAGGCCCACAGAGTCATTGGAATCTCTCCGGCATGGAAATGTTGATAGGAAGAGGAAGAAAGTATCTGAACTTTTCTCAAAATGGTTTTCCATCCAAAAGTGCAGATACGCTCTCAGTGTCTAATTTCTTAAATGAAACTTGCTGAGACTTCTTTGAGCTATAGAATTCTAAGGTCAAAAGTATGTAGGAAAGAAATTGACATAATACTTTCAGACCTATCAGACTGCAGCCATCTTGGGACTGAACCACTCTCAGAAAGCAAGTGGAGGATCACACTTTAGGGGGGGGGGAAACAAACAAACAAAAACCCTCCTGGGTTAGGGAACCTATCATATTAGGGTATGAGCAAGTATTTGTTTTTAAATATGGGGAAAGATTCAAACACTGATTCCTCACTTCTAGCTGAAAATATAAGTGCAGATTTACAACTTTCATGTGCTTTGAATGTATAGCTGTGAATGGAATGTATGTGTCATTATTACTACTTTATATATCCAAGGATGAGCTATGGCATTCAAAACTGGTCTTAGGGCAGAGTCCTGTTGTAGCTAGGCTCTCTGTTCTCTGTGAACACATATGATGATGATGATGGTTCGTGCATTCGTATGCTAGTAATTCATATTCTTTTTCCTGTTTATCTGTCTATAAACACATTATGACCAGGAGAGATGTCATGGCATAGTGGTTAGAGAGTTGGACTAGGTCCAGGGGAAACTGGGTGTAAATTCCTGCTCCACTAAGGAAACTCACTGGTTGACCATGTCTGTCACCCTAACCTATATCATTGGATTGATATTGTGAGAATAAAGTAGAGGATGGTAGATTTATGTGATAAACTACTTAGGGTCACCATTGCAAATAAAAATGGAATATAAATAAAAAGCATAAATAATCTACCAATATGGAAACATATTAGCTGGGGAAATGATGATTTCATGTCAGCTTGAGAGTAGAAAAACTCAGCCTTCTCAAATGATTACCTCATGATTTTCTGATGAAAAATTAAATTGAATATACAGATTGACTACTGAACCTTCAGAGTTCAAAATGAAGAAATGCAAAGTAGATACAATTATTTCTCTAACAGTACAAAAATTATATTATCTTAAACATATTGCTTGGGAGTGACTTTGCCCCCTCCTCCCCGCACTTACCACAGTGGGAAAAGACAGATCCTTCCCTGAGTTGAGGGGAATGTCAAGCAAACCCGGCATGACGGGAAACTCCCAGGAAGCTCAGCAAAGCAGGGGGTGGCAGAGAGAAGACCAAGTCTGGCACTGCCACATGATGTGGCAGGGCAGTCAGCATTGGTGCAGGCAGTGGTGCAGCATCAAGCACAGCTACCCAGCACACTGAAAGCAGGGAAGGTTGCTGGAGAGAAGAAGAAAGCAGGCAGGCTCCACAGGCTGGGGCAAGCCCTTAGCCAGGAATTTTTTACGGGGGGGGGGCACAAATGCATACAGTGGTATTTATTTATTTATTTATTTATTTATTTATTTATGGATGAGCTATGATATAGTTCAAAGTCTCTACGAGTTTTCATTCTAGAAAGAAGGGGCTGTCATTCCAGTCCCAGAGCAAAGATTCTACTACTAGGGACCATCATTCCATTCTGTGCCCTGTCATTCCATTCCCAGAATGCTTCTGCTACTCCCAGGGGCTGTCATTGCACTCTGAACCCTGTCATCCCAGTCCCAGAGCACAGATTCTAATGCTAGGGAACCTCATTCCACTCTGGGGGCTGTCGTTCCAGTCCCAGAGTCCCTATTCCTAGGGACTGTTATTCCACTCTGGGGGCTGTCATTCCAGGACCAGAGTAGTCTATCTGGGCCCAGAGACCTTAATGGAAAATCCATTCCACATTTTCTTTGTGACTTTTTTTGTGCTGCAATGTATTTCAATTGAACCCATGCAAGTCAACTTGCATTTCTGGCTCCAATTATCTCCAATGGGCCTTCAAGCCCCTCCCATTGTTTCCAATGGACAACCCTGTCATTCCTTTTAGTATATCTCCCTCAGGGTGCCTGCAGCCAGACACTCTGCCCCTTCACTTGGCTTTCTTCCTGGGAACACCCAGCTCCAGCCTGTTTCTCCTCCTGTGCTCACAAGGCTCTGGCTTGGCTCGCACCTTGCTGGGAAGCAAAGGGACGGGGAAGAAAACAAAAACATAAAAGGCATGGCTGTTTGGTGAGGGAGGGCAGGGAGATTGAAACAATATGGTATTTCACTGCTTTACATCTGACTGAAGTTTTTTAAAAAGTATGACTAAACCATCAGTCTTGCATGGAATGTAAAATAGTACATACTTTCCGTGAAGGAACAGGTTCACAGGCCCTTACATATTTCTTCTGATTAGATTACACCCTGGGAAGTCAGAGGAGCCCTTGGGATGCCAATTACTACCTGGGTAACCAGCAACTGCCACCAGTTGCTCTTAGGAATATTTCCTTTCAGACAAAGTCATGTGTCCAGCACTCTGTACTTGTGTGGCCATTTAGAGGTCCAGCCTAGTTGCTGAGCTTCTCACTTCCCTTCTGCATGCAAGTGTGGGGGCTATCTATCACAAGCTATCATGCTCCAGGGATGGAGAGCTTTTCTGTTGCCCTCCCCAGTACTACACTTCAGATGACAAGACTGAATAGATGGCATTTAAAATATAAGAAAGATTAACAAATGAAGAAGAGAATACACATGTTCTGTTTAAGAAAGTTGGCCTCTGCAAGGGAACAAAGAAAACATGAAGTCCTTATACTAGGTACTTCCTAAATGATGCTGAATTTCAGGACAGGAAAGCTTTGCCTGAAGTTGCAGTAAGTTAGATCTCCAGGTAGGGACTTCTGTCCATTGTCCCTGCCCTCACAGACAAAATGGGTTTTTTGGTGAAAGCTCAATCCATCATGGTTTGTGCACATCCAAAGAGTTGTCCAAAATGGATAAGACTCCTGTCCTTCACCTTTATAGGGGAGTTTTTATAACCTCTCTTTCTCCCTCACCTTTGGCATGGCCTTTGTGTCCCAAAAGAAGAGTGTTCTTTCTATCACTTTAGTCCTCATAGATTTATTCATCTAGGTGTGGCTTACTAGAAGGGGATAGGTTAGTAAGCTATTAGCATAAATAAGTTCCGTGCTGAGATTTTAATGGCTACTATCTCCACCACCCCCTTTCTCTCAGCTAACGCTCTGCACCAAGGCTCCTGTACATGGACAGAGAACAGTCACAATAATTGAAACGTTAGGGTGACTTCTTGGGTGGAGGATGTTCCTCCACAATGGTAAATAATTAGGGTTGTCAGGTTTTACCTTCATCCCAGTGGGAGGATCAAGGCTGGCTCCAGGACTCTTCTGGCATCATCACACTGGACACGTTGTTTGGGGGACACTCTAGTATTCAGGTAAAAAACTATGGTCACCATAGAGTTTTTAGCTTCTGTTAGGTCCCTACCGTTTTTCTCCTTTATCATGGCCAGCTTTGCAAGGAACGTTCCCTTGATTTCTCTAATTTTCTTGAAGCGATCTCTAGTCCTTCCCATTCTATCGTTTTCCTCTCTTACTTTGCATTGTTCATTCAGGAAGGCCTCCTTATCTCTCCTTGCTGTTCTCTGGAAGTCTGCATTCAGTTGGGTAAATCTTTCCTTTTTGCCTTTGCCTTTTGCTTTCCTTCTTTCCTCTGCCAGTTGTAAAGCCTCATCAGACAGCCACTTTGCTTTCTTGCATTTCTTTTTCTTTGGGATGGTGGTGATTGCTGCCTCCTGGACAATGTCACGAACCTCCGTCCATAGTTCTTCAGGTACTCTATCAAATCTAGACCCTTGAATCTATTCTTCACCTCTACTGTATATTCATCAGGGATGCAATCTAGGTCAAACCTGAATGGCCTAGTAGTTTTCCCAATTTTCTGCAGTTTAAGTCTGAATTTTGCAATGAGTAGCTCACGATCTGAGCCACAGTCAGCTCCAGGTCTTGTTTTTACTGACTGGATAGAGCTTCTCCATCTTTGACTGCAAATTATATAGGTCCTGTTCATACGAGCCGTTTGGGCCGGGAGAAGGACGGATCAGGGCCGGAGCAAATGGGCGCAATCCCACAGCAACATCTGGGGAACGTCGTGCTTCCGTCTCCGATCTGTCCCATCCCGCCCATACAGCGCAGCAAAAAAGAACCACCTCCCTAGGTGGGCCTCCTTATCTCTCCTTGCTGTTCTCTGGAAATCTGCGTTCAGTTGGGTAAATCTTTCCTTTTCGCCTTTGCCTTTCGCTTTCCTTCTTTCCTCTGCTATTTGTAAAGCCTCATCAGAAAGCCATTTTGCTTTCTTGCATTTCTTTTTCTTTGGTATGGTGGTGATTGCTGCCTCCTGTACGATGTCACGAACCTCTGTCCATAGTTCTTCAGGCACTCTATCTATCAAATCCAGACCCTTGAATCTATTCTTCACCTCTACTGTATATTCATCAGGGATGCGATCTAGGTCAAACCTGAATGGCCTCGTGGTTTTCCCAATTTTCTTCAGTTTAAGTCTGAATTTTGCAATGAGTAGCTCATGATCTGAACCACAGTCAGCTCCAGGTCTTGTTTTTACTGACTGGATAGAGCTTCTCCATCTTTGACTGCAAATTATATAGTCAATCTGATTTCGGTGTTGCCCATCTGGTGATGTCCATGTGTAGAGTCGCCTCTTAGGTTGTTGGAAAAGGGTGTTCGCTATGACCAGTGTGTTCTCTTGACAAAACTCTGTTAACCTTTGCCCTGCTTCATTTTGCTTTCCAAGGCCAAACTTGTCTGTTATTCCAGTTACCTTTTGACTTCCTACTTTAGCATTCCAGTCCCCTATGATGATGAGGACATCATTTTTTGGTGTTAGTTCTAGGAGGTGTTGTAGGTCTTCATAGAACTGGTCCACTTCAGCCTCTTCTGCATCAGTGGTTGGGGCATAGACTTGGATTACTGTGATGTTGAATGGTTTGCCTTGGAATCGGACCAAAATCAATCTGTCATTTTTGAGATTGTATCCCAGTACTGCCTTTTGCACTCTCTCGTTGACTATAAAGGCCACACCATTTTTTCTATGGGATTGCTGGCCACAGTAATAGATGTAATGGTCCTCTGGGTTAAATTTGCCCATTCCTGTCCACTTTAGTTCACTGATTCCTAAGATATCGATGTTCAGTCCTGCCATCTCATTTTTGGCCATGTCAAGCTTACCTTGATTCATAGATCTTACATTCCAGGTTCCTGTGCAGTACTGTTCTTTGCCGCATCAGACTTTCCTTTCACCATCAGACACATCCACAACTGAGCGTCCTTTCGTCTTTGGCCCAGCCGCTTCACTCTTTCTGGGGTTACTTGTACTTGCCCTCTGCTCTTCCCCAGTAGCATATTGGACACCTTCCAACCTGAGGGGCTCATCTTCTGGTGACATATCTTTTAGCCTTTTGATACCGTCCATGGGGTTTTCTTGGCGAAGATACTGGAGTGGGTTGCCATTTCCTTCTCCAGGAGAGCCAACCTAAAGCTTTGGCATGTCACTTCTTAATTCACATTGAAGAGATCTGAGATGTTGTTTTTAAAACAAAAACAAGAACCCTGCAGCTTATTCTCATGGCCACCAGTAGAGAGAGCTTCCACAGAGACAATTAGAATGTGTCAAGAGACTTTTATGCAGTGCTGGTCTTCTAGAGCCCCACTGAAATCAACGTGAACCTTTCTCAGGTAAATGTGTTGAGAATTTAAACTTACTTTATTCCTTTAAACTGTTTAGGGAAATGACCTCATATTCACTGATGTAGCTTTCATCTTCAAGAATGATCTGTATTCTTACCATGTTGTACCTCAGTGTTTAGATTTTCAACCATTTTAAGCACTTCAAGTATGCCTTTTTTTTTTTTTTTGGTAAAGCTCCACTTGAGGGTGAAACCTATTTATCAAAGTCTCTTGAGTTGTCTGTGAAATTGAGGTGAGATGAAGTCACCATGAGTTTGTAGAATGGAGTGCAAGGGCCCTCTTGCAAGCCATGAATTCCCTTCCTCTTTTCAGATAAATCAGGAAACACTATCAATTCCAGGAGGAATGTTTCACATTTACTAAATGTTCCTGGAACAGCAAGATAACCACTACAGTGTGCTGAACTATTAAACTTCTTGTTGATTCATTCTTTCCCCTCAGTTCAATTGTGCCTTGTGGCACATAATACCTATGCCAATCTAAAAGGCTTTAGAATAGGCCACTTATTTGGGTAATGCTGACTATGCAAGTCCTTTGTGAAATTTCTGGTTGAACACAAAAATAAGCCCACAAAGGTTGCTTCTTCCCCAGTGTTCACCAAGGCCTTATCAGAAAGTGCAACCAAGGAATTCAGTGACTGATGATTCAGTATGCATTGGCTCCATATGCTTTTATGAAGCAGCTGGTGTCAGAACATGACTTGGATGCAATATTTGCTCCTACTTTCACTGTTTCTATCCTTGCAAATTAACAAGGGCTCATCAATTCATAATCCTCCAGAGGTAGCCTGATACCAGAATATAATCAAAGTTTGCACTTTTGAAATTAAAGACTTCCATCATTTTTGCACCCAAAAGAAATGTGCTTGCTTATACCCAAGAAGAGAACAGTCAGTGATTGTGTTACAGCAATGGGGCACATTCAGTACTGAAGTATGTAATATATACTCTTACTTATGAAAAAATAAAGCCTATGCCCATTTCCTTTAAAAAATTCCTTTTTAAAAAAGAATTTCCTCTAAGAAATCTCAGAAGGCTGAGTCCTAATGTAGCTGAACAAGGGCAAGAACTCTAGGAAATCTGGCAGCCTTGTGACAGAAATTAGATGTGACCTCTTGAGTTACAGTTCTGTCTTGAATCCCTCTGAAACAACTACAGTGCTTCTTAGGGTCACCCAGTATAGAGTGGAGGGTTCACTTGAGCTTAGCCATTATAGATGTAACTTGTAGAGACTGTTGTGCTGTTATTCACCTCTCTGCTATCTGAATTGTACCAGCTTCCGATAAGCTGTCAAGCAGCCTGGAAGAGCCAGTGAGTGGCAGCTTGGAAGAGCTGGCCTAGAACTCAGTTGTCCCCTCCCTTCCCCTGTGTACCTGCCTGAAAGATGTTGAGATTGGCTGTCTTAGTATATAATTCTGGGACAAGCAAGTAGTTAACACCATCTTGCGTCTAACTTTTGAAAGGTTGTCACTGTAGTACCAGTGTCAGGTAGTGATTAGAGTGTTAAACTAGAAGCAGATTTGAATCCTCACTCTGCCATGGAAGCTTGCTGGGCAACCTTGGGCCAATCACACACTTTTGACCTGATCTACTTCACAGGGTTTTTGTGAGGATAAAATTAAAGAGATAACAACATAAACAACTTTGGGTCCCCATTGGGGATAAATGTGGGGTATAAATGAAGTAAATAAATAAATAATCCCCTACTTGTTTGCTGGCAAGTGGCTACTGGGCTACAAAACTAAATGTATCCTACAGTCTCCCACTCAGCTAAACCCAACCCCCAAATAAAATTTCTGTATACCTTCCCATTCTACAGAGTGTAAATTAACTCTAGCTTGCATTGCTTTATGTTTGTTTCTCTTTCCAATCCTGCTATGTATTTCCTTTGCTATACAATACACCCTAACTCTCTGTCCTTCCTACTTAAATGAGGCTTACAGCATAATAAAGCTTTTTTTTAGAAACCAATAACAGTGATCCTTGGAAAAGACGGACCATTTCATAAAAGACTCCAACCATATTCACCCTTAGCTTGCTTAGAAATCATACACATACATTGGAAGTCCTGAGATGACAGCTCTGTCTTTAGAGAGAGACACCCCGAAGAGAGGAAGGAGCAAGAAACTGGGAAGAATTGGCTCACCTCCTCCCTCTCACATGTGCACACCTAGTTGATGTGGACCCTGGGCCATCTCTTCCAGGTTATACTAGGAACACCCCCTGTGATGGACTGCACTTAACAGGTTTCCTAGTGCAGCAATTTCAAAGAGCTGGGAGATGAAAAGTTAACTCTTCACTGGAATGGAGAGCTTGAATGGCAGGCTGCTCCCTCCTTCTCCCCTTACTCTCTAATTGGCCAGTGCCAGCTGAAGAGAATGATAGGATTAGCTGAATGGTAAGGGCATGGTCTTTTTGGAATCTTTCTGCCAATTGGTCTTTTGGAAGTCAGACAGTCAGTCAGTTTGCTTCTGACAGCCTGACAGAGTCAGTCAGACAGGTTCATCTTTAGAGTGAAGGGAAACGACTCCTTGCCTTAACTGTTTTCTATCAGTTCTGAGGAAGAATTCAGTATCAGAACTGAACATCTAAGAGTCAGCCTAAGATGAAGTCCGTTTTACACAGACATCAGAACTGGGACTGAGATTTTGGCGAGGACAGTTGGGTAGTATGCTGAAACTCCCATTCAGGCCAAAATAAAAGGGTTATATCTTCTAAGGAGGAGAAGAATAATTCCTGCCCAGTTACATGGGGGGGGGGTTGTTTTGAGGAGAACCCTGGCATGTTGTGAAGGGAATCGGATTTAGACACCTCAAGATATAGAAATAAACTGTGGTTTCCAAAATGGGGAGAGTTTAGGTACACAAGTAAAGAAACTATCTCCAAGAAGCCTGAAGAATCAGAGGAAACTATACGAAGAAATATTGTAATTATAATTAAAACTCAAACTCCTCTCACTGTTAAGATCCAAGAATATATGAAAATAAGTTTCAACAACACTATTTTTATTGTTAAAAGAAGTATAATCTCTATTAACAGTTATACCTCAGCATTTCCAACTCCTGACTACACCTATTCAATACCTGTCTGTTACATAAAATCGTTATTTCTGTTTGAATGTTATATCGTCCCAAGTACCATTTGAAAGGGAAAAACAAAAGAGCTCCTGCTTATTGATAGGAACTTGATAGTTCCTGGGCTGTGCTAAAAGACAAATTAGATCTTTATGATGGAGTGGGACAAACAGACTTTTTAAAAACAATAACTACATCCATGGTACTTGGGGTTTCTCAGTCACAGTTGGGAACAACGTTTTGGTGGGAAAACCTGCCTGATAGCGGGGAAGTGTCATGGGTCTGTCATACCTCCCTTACTGGAATTTCTCAGGTGTTGGTGGCTGTTACCCTGGTTTTGATCTTGTTTGTACTGAATAAGTTAAAACTGGATATTTTTACACTACAAACTCAGCCTCTTTAGTGCCTTTGTTCAAGCCCAGGCCCAGCAGTGGCAGATGAAAGAGACTGAGCTGTGTGCCTCAAGGGACAAGATCCATTACAATTCATGCCTGTGGGTTGATTACCATAATACACATTACACTTGATCTTAGCCAAAAGGCAAAGAAACATAACACTACTTATATACACAGTACCATAATACTAGAACTCATAGAGAGCCAATGGAGTTGATATACAGTAGATTCAGGATGGACAAAAGGAAATACCTCTTCACACAAAAACTAATTGGCTTGTGGAATCTACTCCCATGTGGTGTGGTGATTTCCATTAATTTAACTCATTTTTAGAGAAATTAAGCAAATTCATTGGGATCAATCCCTCAATAGCCATTAGCCATGATGAGAAAATGGACTCGCTACATACAGAGGCAGTAACCCTCTGAATAACTGAGCTGATGGGCAACCACATGGGGGACCTTTGTACCTTGTTTTTAGGTCTTTTATGGGAACCTGATTGGCCACTGTGTGTAATCAGAATGTAGGACCAAAGAGATAGCATGACTATCCATGACTTTAAGCAGCTGAAGTGTCTAGTAATGTATATCTTCTATTAAAATTCTAAGTAAATGTTGACCATTTTGGATAAATGATACAAATATCAAGCAAATATGTATACATTTCTCCATTGGCCAGGCCATGAGTGATAACAGTGGCTTAAATGTCTGTCAGTATTCAATAGCTTACCTTTAACTTTTCATTACTGTACCAGTTGTGATTACCAATGTATGTCCAGAAACAATATTTTATTTCACACAAACAAAACATAAACTCTATTTTGTAAATCATGAAACACCAGTTTTAATAAGTTTGTACTGATTTAACAGTGTCTAACTTTTGCTTAGTTTTGAGAAGTGTCATGTGGTAAAATGTGGGTAGTTGTTCCCCCCCCTAAAACCAGTATCATTCTCTTTGATTAATACTGATATTTGTGAGCACTAAAAATATGCTGATTCTCCAGGGTTAGATATTCCCGGTTTCTCCTTGTATAACTGTTGTTTGTCATTGCAATCTCCTATTGTGTCTATGAACAACACTTAAATTAATATTTATAGTAGCTTTTTAAAAAGTAGACTAATTAGAAACTGTAACATTGTCTTCTGTTAATGTATTCCCTTACACAGCTTGAGATTGCAGGGAATGTTAATGGAACTGAAAACTGCAGGCTTTGTGCTTTGAGAAAAAATCTAGCTGCAATGAGTGGGGATGGGCACAAGCTGGCTCGGGAAATAAAGTTTATCTTGTGCTTTGCAAAGCGATGTTCATGGAAGGGCACCCAGCAAGAACATTCCATGAATTTTGGTGTTCTTAGCAGTTTGGGGAGGTTTGTGAATGGATACATTTCCAGACAGAGTGTCTCCGCTCAATTATACTGTTTACAAAACTCTAAGGCAACAAGGAGGAGTGGAATTCTCCAGCCTTGGAAACACCAAGCTTAACAGGCACTGCTGGCTGCCAATAACAGAGTTCCCATTCTGCTCTATGGGATCCGAAAGCTATATATATGCTAATCTCTGCTCTGAACCCTTTTGTCTGTTGGCTGTTCACAGTTACACAGAGATGCAGGGAACTTATTAAAAGCCGAATAGCAGAGCACATTCATTTATCCACTCCTGATTGTGAACTTTTCTCCCTGCTGGGGTTTGGATGTTAAGTGGACTCAGGACTCTGAGCCAGCCCTGTCTCTCTGTTCACACTGAGTGCCTCAACTAGGGATCTTAGCCCCTTGGTCCAGGCAGTGGATCCCCTGATTTACAGCAGGCTTCCCCGCTGCTGGCCAGTAGGGGGAAATCCCGCCCCAAAATGCCACCCCCAATGCAGCCATTTCAAGGCCAGTTTCACTCCTCCAGGCTTCTGGGGGAGGGGGAATGAACAGGCCCATAGCCAGGATTTTGTGGCTTGTGGGGCGATTTTTTTCTGGTGGGGCTGAAGTTCTCAGTGCAGAAAGAAAAGCCATTTAGCCAATAGAAAGCTGTTACCAGGATGATCTTAAATTCCAAGCTATCAACCACTTTAGATGACAGCTGCTGCAAGTTAATAATTTCTGCCAGCCTAAGCAACAATTCTGATGACAAGCCAGCAGGTGGGAGTGATGACTTCTATAGTCAAGAAAGCTAACACTTAGGCAGAAAAACTCTCTTAAAGGAGACCAGTTTCTTGACACAGAAAGGATTCTAGAGGTCACCTACTCCAACAGTCATGCTCAGTGTGGGAATTAGTCAACTATAGCACCCCACTCTGCTTAATGGAGTGCACGTCTTTAAGAAAAAATGTTTTAAACTGATTTTAAAAAGCATTTACAGGATAAATTCTTGTCTGGCTGTGCCTTTAAGAAAGGGGGCAGAGCCCTCACAAACTGCACTATAGCTATGGGCTTGGGAGCAAAACTGATCACTAAAAAAGGCTTGAACCACTTTAACCCTGCTATACTTTCTTGCAAAAGATAAGATGAAGACAACAGATTATACAGACTTCTGAACAGCATTTTGATTTGTCTTAATCTATGAGCAAATGTTCCTTATTTTGTTCCTTTTTATATTCAGTTACATTTTTTCCAGTTGCTGTAGTTCTTGCTTTTTGCAGTTGTTTTGTAGATGTGTTTGTATTGTGGTTACATTTTTTATTATTGTAAATGTGACTTTTACATAGTATTTATACATACAATATAGATATAGTACAGACATGGTGTTGTCCTTACCTTGCAAGCTTAGCAGGGTTGGCCCTGTTTAGTACTTGGATGGGAGATCAGCAAGGAAGTTCAGGGCTGATAGGCAGACACAGGCAGTGTCAAACCACCTCTGTTTGCCTCTTTCCTACAGGGTTGCCGTGAGTTTACTGTGACTTGATGATACTTTCCACCATCACATTCATATGCAACATATAGTACTGATTTATTGATATAAAAGTAACATCGATAAATGCATGCATGCATTTGATAGGAAAAACTTGATTCAAGAAAACAAAATGGTATGTAAATAAAGATTCACAGGTTCAATTCACACAGGAAAATGTGTAATAAAAACATTGATTTTCAGATGGAAACACTAAAATGAGAAACTCAAAATAATCTCACATTTTGTATACCTGTCCTCATGCTCATGTTCATCAAGTTAAGAAACAAAAGTGTAGGATATGAAATCAAAAAGCATGTAAAATGTTATTATTGGGGGGGTTTCATCCAAGTATTTTGAAAACTGCATCTATATATTACTGATCATTCAGGTATGCCTTTAAATGTGTTGGATTGCCACAGGATATCATGTAATGGAGGACATTGCGCCAAAAAGAGGCACTAAAATGGTGCCAGTTTTGGATGGTTTAATACAGGGCCTATTACCGGTATTTCCATCCTCTTGTAAGAATCCACAACATTTCCCCTGCATTATTTAATATAATGATATAAGAGCAAGAAGTTGCAGAGTTTTTTGATCTTTCATAGTGCTTTCCATACTTTACTCTTTATTCTAAGACAGTCATTCCAGATTCTACCTCCAAGGTGTCCTCTTAATAAGTAATTCTGTTGTCCCCACCATCAGTTTTCTGTCACGTGTTCTTAATTTTCTAGAGTTGTTGAGCTAGATTCTCTTAGTTTATCTTTGCCCAAATTATCCCTGAAATCCAACAATCTGTTTCTTTTCTCTTTTTCTGAACTGGGATCAATTTCTAATAAATTCCATTTTGATCAAAGATAAATACAAAGAGAAGAGGGCAGGAACTGATGCCCAAGAGATCTTTTGCCAAGGCATTGAGTCATGACAGTTATATGCATAAGCTCACCCTGAGAGGGATTCAGTCAAGGACCATTTCCCTAAGGACTTCAGAGCTTCCTCCCAGCTAACCTGATCAAAACAAAACAATAAGCAACAGGTTGACTTCAGCAATCTCTTTCCTATAGAAACAATTGGACAGAAAGATTCCAGACCGGTCCCAAATATGACAAATGCCCAGCCCAACTCATGATTCCAGACCTGCCTTAAACATGACAAATGCCCAGCCCAGCCAATGGCATGAAAAATGGCCAACCAATTTGCATTCTTGCACTCCCCTCCCCAAGATTATGCTTTTAGTATTCTTACATTCCCCTGCCAAGACACACTTTTCTCTTACACATCCCAGGCAAAAGGGTATAAAAAGTCACATCTGAACCCCAGATTTTTGTAGTCAGTTTGGAAATGTTACACCATTCTCATAGTTGGTCTCTCACTTCTTCTGGAACCCAGACCTCTGCTCCACTGACCAGGCACTGAGCCTTCTGCCTTCTCCTGGTCATTGTCAACTCTTGACATAGCTTCTTTGCCACTGCAGCCCCCCCCCCCCATTTATCATTTTATGTTTTAGCACCAATAACTTTTACAATTCTTTAAAACTGGTCCATAGTCTTTATATTATAAAACCAGTGAAAAATGATATGACAAGTGGGGACATGTGAGACTTGTGCGGGGATCCCTAAGCACCAAGGCCCCAATATGTGCCCACTCCACTTTATTGTGGTGCTTGCAAAGGAGATCTTTTCAGTGCTTGGGTCCCTGGGTATGGGTTACAAATGGGCAACTAACACCTCCCCCTTGTCCCTGCTGTCTTGACCCTGCCATCTTGTGTTCCCCTCCAACCTACTCCCACCTGTATGAGTCAGGGGGCTGTCACTTGAACCGACACCCATGGTTAAGGTCTGCACAGCACCTGGTATGTGTTGGGAAGAGACTCAGCCTGGCCAGAGTCTTTCCCTCAGCTTGGTTCCTGGCAGTTTGCATTTGCAGCAGTCACTGACAATTGTCCAGTTGGGTTGAGCAGTTTCAGCCAGGACATGCCAGCCAGCCACTGTCAGCCAAAGAGTGGAAGAGCCAGCCAGTGGGACTCAGCAGAGGAGGACAGCTGATGCTGCTATGCAAGCAAAGCAGCCCCAGGGCAAAGGTAACAGGCAGATGCTGCAGCAAGGGGTGCTGGGGAGTGTGCAATTCTGGTCACCACACCTCAGAAAGGATATTATAGCACTGGGTAAAGTGCAGAAAAGGGCAACTAGAATGATAAAAGGGTTGGAACACTTTCCCTATGAAGCAATGTTAAAGTGCTTGGGGTTCTTTAGTTTGGAGAAACGATGGCTGAGGGGTGACCTGATCGAGGTTTACAAGATTATGCATGGGACAGAGCAGGTAAAGAAAGAAGTACTTTTCTCCCTTTCTCACAATAGAAGAACTCGTGGACACTCAATGAAATTGCTGAGCAGTCAGATTAGAATGGATAAAAGGAAGTACTTCTTTATCCAAACAGTGATTAACACATGGAATTCACTGCCACAGGAGGTGATGGTGGCTACAAGCAAGGACAGCTTCAAGAGAGAACTGGATAAACATATAGAAGAGAGGTCCATCAGGGGGACTTAGCCACAACGTATACTGTAAATAGCCTATCGGGAGTAGGGGGTGTGTTTAGGTGTACTTGGTGGCGGGTTTTCTGAACATATATAACCAGCCTGCGAGCTGGTCCCTTCGTCTTTGTCCTGAACTAAATAAAGGTATGCTTAGCTGAAATCACTCTCCGTCTGCATACTTTTCACTGGCGATGAAGGTGGGATCCAGGACCCCATGAACAAAGACCCGGACGCCAACACGAGCACCGCACCGAGCCCCGACGCCGAGACCTCCGGGAACCGCGCCGCTTCGCTTCCCAGCTCTCCGGCAACCGCTCATCGCGCAGCTCCCGGCTCCGCTTCGCTCCCTGCTGACCTCGAGAGCAGCAGCGCCCTCCACAATGCTCCCGACGCCCTCGCTTACCTGCTGAGCCACTGCGGAATCCAGACCCATCGGCTCCTCAAGGACTTAATCTCGCCCAAACTAACGAAGGACGAGTCATACAGCTCCTTAGTCCAGGCCCTGACCGACCATCTGGCTCCCAAACCCACGAAGTACGTGGAGCGGTTGGACTTCTTCGCAAGAGTTCAGGGCCCCAGCGAAACCACCTCCGATTTTCTGGCGGCGCTGCGGAGCCTGGCGACCCGGTGCTCCTTCCCCAGCCTCGACGATACCCTCCTGAACCAGTTCCTCGTCGGACTCCGGGAGCCGAAGCTGCAGAGGAAACTGGTGAGCCAGAACGATCTGAGCCTGGACAAGGCCATCCGGGAGGCCTCAGCATACGAACAAGCGCGACAAGACCGCCGCGCCAAGGCGGTCCACCGTACCCAAGTGAGCAGCGGCTCCGACGTCTCGGACCAAGAGGAAGTCCTGCAACTCCGACAGCGGACTCAGCAGCGACCAAAACACGCATCCTCCAGGACCAACAAGGCCCCGTCTCCAAGCCAGTGCGCCAGCTGCGGGGAGGGCCACGAACGCCGGTCGTGCCGTTTCCGGAATGCGGTCTGCCGCTCCTGCAACAAGGCCGGACACATCGCCAAGGTCTGCCGGTCCCAGGGACAACGACCGAGATCGGCCACCCACCAGACCACCGCGGAACTGCCCCTGGAGCTCCACACCGTGTCGTCCCACTTCCCACAGCACCAGGTCTGTAACCTGCCCCCCGACGGCCCAAATAAAATGCATGTGACGGTCCTCATAGAGGGAGCCCCCTGCACCATGGAGATCGACACCGGGTCGACCTACTCCATAATATCCGCGGACACGCTCCGTTCACTGTGTCCTCAGGGGGGGCCACCACTACAGAAGTCACGGGGTTTCCGGTTACGGGACTTTAACAAAAACCCCGTGGCGGTGGTGGGCTGGGGCAAGTTCCGGGTCCAGTTTCAGGGCTTCAAGGGCCAACTGGACCTACTGGTTGTGGACCGCCCCCTCTCCAGCTTGTTGGGACTGGCCTGGTTCAAGGCCCTGGGGCTCTCCGTTACGGGCATCAACCAGGTTGGAGCACAGGATTTCGGGGCGGTGTGTGCAGAATTCCCCCGCGTCTTCGATGGGACCCTGGGGCGGTACACGGGCCCCGCCATCTCCCTGGACCTAGACCCAGCGATACGCCCCATACGCATCAGGTCCCGGCTGCCCCCGATCTCCATGAGGCCGAAGGTGGAGGCCGAGCTTGATCGCCTGGTTGAGCAAGGCGTGCTAGAACCTGTGGCGTCGGCCCGGTGGGAAACCCCCATTGTCACACCAATCAAGCCGAACGGGGACGTCCGCATCTGCGCGGACTATAAATGTACCATAAACAAAGCCCTACAGCCCCACGCATACCCGGTGCCGGTAGTAAGCCAAGTGCTGGCGGCCCTGGCCGGGGCCCGGGTGTTCGGCAAACTGGACTTGGCCCAGGCGTACCAGCAGCTACCGGTGGACGCCGCCACGGCCGAGGCCCAGACCATTGCGACCCACAAGGGGGCCTTCAAAGTGCACCGCCTCCAGTTCGGGGTCTCAGTCGCGCCGGGGATCTTTCAATCTTTTATGGATTCCCTTCTTAAAGGCATCCCCGGAGTTCAGCCGTTTCTAGACGACGTGCTGATCGCCGCGCCAGACCCCTCGTCCTTCGCAGACCGTCTGAGGGCCGTTTTACAGCGCTTCGACGCGGCGGGCCTCAAGGTGAAACGGGAGAAGTGCCTACTGGGGGTGCCGCGGGTGGAGTTTCTGGGCTTCGCGGTGGACGCCGCCGGCCTGCACCCCTCCCAGGACAAGGTAGAGGCCATCACGCACGCCCCGGCCCCGAAGTCCAAGACGGAGCTACAGGCGTTCCTGGGCCTAGTGAACTTCTACCACTCCTTCTTGCCCCTGAAGGCGGCCGTCGCAGAGCCGCTCCACCGCCTCCTCGACAAGTCAGCACCATGGGTCTGGGGGCCTCCGCACGCCGCGGCTTTCCAAACAATAAAGGACCTCCTGGTCTCTAATGCGGTCCTCGCCCATTTTGACGAGGCCCTTCCCGTGGTGCTGGCGTGCGACGCTTCTCCCTATGGGGTCGGGGCGGTCCTGGGGCACAGACTACCGGATGGTCGCGAGGTCCCGGTGGCCTACTACTCGCGGACACTGTCGTCGGCCGAGCGCAACTACGCGCAGATCGACAAGGAGGCGTTGGCAATCGTGGCAGGGGTGAAAAAATTTCACCACTACTTGTACGGCCGTCCGTTCACGATCCTGACGGACCACAAGCCCCTGCTGGGCCTCCTCGCACCCGACCGGCAGACGCCACAGATCACCTCGCCCAGGGTGCTACGCTGGTCCATCTTCCTGGCGGGGTATGCGTACGACCTCGTCCATCGGCCCGGGAAGGCGATGGGCCACGCTGACGCTCTGAGCCGCCTGCCCCTCCCCAAGTGTGACCCGGACCCGGCCCCCGCGCTCCTGGTCGCGAGCCTGGAAGCCCTCACGGACCAGCTGGTCCATGTTTCGGAGGTGGCACGCTGTACCTCCAAGGACAAGACATTGGGGAGGGTCTTGGACTGGGTGGTGAGGGGGTGGCCCGAGGCCAAAGGAGACCAGGACATCGCCCCGTTCGCCACCCGGAAAAACGAACTCTCAACCCACAAGGGGTGCTTGCTGTGGGGAAGCCGGGTGGTCATCCCCTCGCCTTTAAGGGAACGGGTACTCACCGCCCTGCATGAGACACACCCCGGGGTGGTGCGGATGAAAGCCCTGGCCAGGAGCTACGTGTGGTGGCCGGGACTGGACGCCGACATTGAAGGGGTAGTCAAGAGGTGCCAGCCATGCCAAGCCTCGCGGCCGGAACCACCCCGAGCGCCCGAGAGGGCCTGGGAATCCTCCCACCGTCCCTGGTCCCGCCTCCATCTGGACTTTGCGGGACCCTTCCAGGGCAAGCTGTTCTTCATCCTGGTGGACGCATACAGCAAGTGGCTGGAAGTGGTCCCAGTGCCCTCCACATCCTCGCAGGCCGCAATCCGGGCCATGTGGAGGATCTTCAGCGGCCAAGGGATCCCCGACACGCTGGTCACGGACAATGGGACCGCGTTCACCTCTGCCGAGTTCCAGGCGTTCACCAGGTACTACGGGATCCGCCACGTCCGATCCGCCCCGTTTCACCCCGCTACAAATGGCCAGGCGGAGCGCATGGTGCGCACCACAAAGGACGCACTTCGCCGACTGGACTCCACCGATTGGGACTATAAACTAGCCGCTTTCCTCTTCGGACAGCACACCACGCCACACTCCACGACCGGCCGCACCCCAGCCGAACTACTGCTGGGCCGTCGCCTAGCCTCCCGACTGGATCGGTTACACCCAGATCGGGCAACCCCGGAGGCCCCGGGCACCGAGACGTACGAGCCGGCCAGAGGGTTCTTTCCAGAGGACCCGGTGTACGCCCGAAACTACGGCCGGGGGCCTCAATGGATCCCAGCCCGAGTCATACGGGTCAAGGGCCCCCGTTCATACGAGGTCTCCAGCGAGGACGGCCAGATCCTCCACCGGCACATAGATCAGCTGCGCCGTCGCACGCTACAGCTGGACCCTGAGGATCCGGACGAGGACCCAGAGCCTGCCACATCGGCCCCACTCCCGGCACCGGATCCACAGCCGCCTCTCCGTGAGGAACCCGAGGCACCTCACACCGTGGTGCCAGCCTGTCCTGCCTCCTCGGCGCCCTCGTCGGTCCCAGGCCCCTCGGCTCCCAGGGCCCCCGAGACCGAACCCATCGCTACCCCGGAGCCCCGACGCTCGACGCGCCCCAAGAAGCCACCCGCCTACTTGAAGGACTTCGTCTGTGGGTGCCTTCTGAACCAAGGGGGGAGGGGTGTAATGTATTCAGCCTGACATGCCCGGACTTGCCCGGGCTGGCCAGGCACAACTCTTCAATAGCTTCATGTCCAAAGACAATGGGTCCGTAGGATCCTAGCCGGCCCCAATCAGAGGGCCAGCTTCTCAGCCGGGAGACCAATGGTCGCCCGGTTACTGTAAATAGCCTATCGGGAGTAGGGGGTGTGTTTAGGTGTACTTGGTGGCGGGTTTTCTGAACATATATAACCAGCCTGCGAGCTGGTCCCTTCGTCTTTGTCCTGAACTAAATAAAGGTATGCTTAGCTGAAATCACTCTCCGTCTGCATACTTTTCAGGTAGGAACTTTGGGTCAGGGGCAAGTGATGCTCTGTATTCTTGGTGTTTGGGGGGGCAACAGTGGGAGGGCTTCTAGTGTCCTGGCCCCACTGGTGGACCTCCTGATGACACTTGGTATTTTTGGCCACTGCATGACAGAGTGTTGGACTGGATGGGCCATTGACCTGATCTAACATTGGCTTCTCTTATGCTCTTATGAACACACAGCCTGCTGATTGGGATGCTGCCACTAACTGGGAGTCTCCTTCTGCCCAGAACTTTGTCCCCAAAACAAGCCTCCTCCCCTCCATCTCAAATTTCAGCAGCAGGGGGAGGATGTGCTTATCGTACCCACCCTTACACAGCCAGTGATGCTGCCTCTGTGGATGTTTTGATGGCTCTGGGGACAATGGAGCTTCCCCTGCCAGTCTGTGAGCCTGCAGTGAGGCCACTTCAGCAGTGAGTGGAAAAAGTTCCCTGCAAGATCCCAGGAGCCTTGAACAGCCATTCCCCCCCCCACTGTACCAGTGATGAGGGAAACTGAACCTTCCTTTCCTCCTCACTATTGCCCATGCTTCCGGGCCTGCTGTGGCTCCCAGACATCCCAACAACAACAACAACAGCAACACAGCCAGACCCACCACATTTCCTGGTACCCCCTGCACCAACAGCTCACAGCCAAGCCCTCTGTGGCTCCCAGCCAGTCCCCACAATAGCGACGCAGCTGGGCCTGCCATGTCTCTTTGCCACCACCCCATCAACAGTGATGCACCCCTTCTAAAGCAGCCTGCTATTTTTCTTGAAATTTTTCTGGGAGGACTGGGGGAGCCCCATAAGGAAAGTGCACCATAGTACAGGATCCTGCAGCAATGGACCAACTAAAATCACCCCTCTCTTCCTCCATCAGTAATGCAAGCTGTGGGTGAAAGAGGTGATTTCCCCTAATTCTGCCTTGTTATTACAGCACCTGCCCTGTAGTGTCTTTTGCTTCTGAGGTTCTTTCAGTCCTCAGAGAGGAGTTTCAATTAAAATTCAGGCTGTTGGGGGTTAAAGGAAATCATCCACTACAACTCCTTCCGTGAACACTCATTTTGGACCTGACCCACAGAGTGCAAAATGCAATCACACCATTATGCATAGCCAGGGCAGACTGGCCATTTAACTTACAGGGACATTTCCAGGATGACCACTGTGCTAAAGGACCACTCATGGCAAGGTATTAATAGAGCCAAGCCTCAGCAATTCTGCCACAGCCACGGGGCCCACTTGACTCAGACCCTTCAGTAACAATGATCGTTAATGTCCACTAATCAATTGCCTGCAGCTTAGGCCATTCAGTTTGGCTTGCACAGAGACATTTTCACTTCCCATTTCCACCCACAGGCATCATACTTCTAAGTAAAACACATGATGAGCAAAGAGGGAATCAAAGAAGTGAAGGTAATAAAGATAATATTCACCTGATACAAGGCAAGGGGTTTGTTACTGTTTATCATGCCATCTACTGTTTCATTGGTTTTATTGTTTTATGGATTTTATGCTGTAAGCCACCCTGAGCCCACTCATGGGATATGGTGGGGAACAACAACAACAACAACAACAACAATAATAATAGAAGATTGCTATCAGAATCGCAAAAAGACATAAACAAGTTGAAAGGATGTCGGCATAGTTATGCAGCAGCATCAAGCTGACCTTGCAATGTAAGGATCTTGTATTTAATGACCAATATAAGAACATTAAAGGTCTCCCTCCATTAAAATGACTGACAAGATATGGAAAAAATCCCTCTGAATATTCTGAAAAGGTATGTGATCATGCCTCTGCATGAATGGCAAAATTTATGCCTACCTATAGTTAGATATATTTTGTACAGTGGGAAGAAACTGTGCTGCAGGAACAATTTTTTGTGTGCAGATGGCATTTGGGGTTTAATAGGGAGCCAAGAGCCATGGTGGCTCAGTGGTTAAGATGCTTAGCTGCAGACCAGAAGGTCAGTAGTTTGGCAGTTTGAGACCCTAGTGCCGCATGATGGAGTGAGCTCCCGTCTCTGGTCCCAGCTCCTGCCAACCTAGCAGTTCGAAAGCAATAAATTGCAAGTAGATAAATAGGTACTGCTTCAGTGGGAAGGTAACAGCATTCTGTATACCTCGGCATTTAATCATGCCGGCCACATGACCATGGAAATATCTTCAGACAGCGCTGGCTGTTCGGCTTGGAAACGGAGATGAGCCGGAAACTGTTCGGCTTGGAAACGGAGATGAGCAAGGCAAGGCCCCCTAGAGTCAGATTCGACTGGCTTTCAAGCAAGGGAAACTTTTACCTTTTACTAGGATGTTTCTGGGGGGATATATGGATTCCCTTCCCTCCCTTCTTCCCTATTTTATTTAACTTTTCTTCTTTCTACCTTTTAGTCAGAAGCAGGATTTACAGCAAATTATGCTGTGGGTTGTTTTGCCCTGGCCCCCAACTTGATTCAAGTGAAGCACAAGGCTCCATTGACTGTGGGGAAAGCAAAGCAGCCAGTCATATGAGGGCAGCTGGCTGTTTTGCCCTGTTGCTCCCTCTCACCTTCAGCCTTTTTGCTGCTGCTGAGAGAGAGGATGGATCCTGTGAAAATGGTACAGAAACAGTGTGTGTGCTCACAAACTGAAGCGGGAGGAGTGATGCCCTGGCTGCTTAGGCAGTGGGGGTAGGAGCCTAGAACGATGCCTGCAAGAAGCCACTGAATTCCCAGATATCTAGAACCCATTCCTTACCTTTAAAAACATATTCAAAGGTTTTCTACACTTTGTACTTGTACTAGATATTCAGTATGGGGTAAAACAAGACAATCCTACTTAATTTCCAGTAGTCCTGTCCATCATCATATCCTTTATTTTGATAAAGGTTTCCTTTAATATGCATGTCTTCTTTCATAAAAGAAAGGGAATCTTAATAAACACAGCTACTTTTTAAAATAAATAAATTCTTGGAGGTTCTGAAGATGAGAGCATTTAGGCATCTTGATGAAATCCACAGCAGGGCTGCATTGTTTATTAGCAAAACCAGTAAAATGTCAGCATGGCTTGAAATTAGAATTCTTTCATATCCGTAGACACCTTGGTTATTTTCTCCCCCTCGTAAATACTCGTGAAGTGAAAATAGCTATTACTCCTGTCAATCTCGGCAGGAAATAACTTGCTATTGCTAGTTTACGCAATCTGTGTTGGTTGCTGTGAGGCAGAGGCAGATGTTGTAAAAGCAGCAACAGCAGGCTTTCCTATAAGAAGCATCTGCATTAGAACTGTATGATACTAAGAAACCAAGGCCAGCCAGTTTCCTTTGATGTGGGTTCATGCTTCATCAAATGGGCAACATTTGGGGGGGAAATAAATACCTCCACTTGTAATTATTAAATTGATGGCTCATAAACAAACAGTGCACTCATAATAGGCCTATGAAATTTAGTCTGACAGGCAATATATGCCCTGGATGGCCCAAGCTATAGTCTGATCTTGTCAGCTCTCAGAAGCTAATCAGGTTTGAACCCAGCTAGTATTTGGATGGGAGGCCTCCAAGGAAGTCCAGGGTCACTACACAAAGGCAGGCAATGGCAAACTACCTCTGAATGTTTCATGCTTCAAAACCCTATGGGGTCACCATAAGTCAACATCAACTTGATAGCATTTTCCACCACCACCATTCTGAATATACCTCCCATAGTTCCTCCATGTGATTTACCATTTTGGGAATCTCATTCTGCCCACCTGTATAATACTAATTCCGACTACCTTTTGTTATTTATTTATTATTTAAAATATTTATGTACCACTTTTCCTTTATGGCTCAAAGACATGCCTGTAGCTGAAATCCCATTAAAAGCCCAGATAAAACAGATGGACAGCGCACCCTGAAAACTTCTAAGGATGGAGTTCCTTCTACATTCACTGGGACTCCATTTCACAATGTGAGAGCTATCACTGAAAAAGACCGGGCTCTGGTCTGGTAGATGATGAGTGAGTAAACTTAATCAGCTGGGAGAAGTAGAAGGTGGCAGTTAATGATCCATAAGTGGTGCCCAGAGACATGTGAGGAAAGATACTCCTTCATTTATATGAGTTCTAGGCTATGAAGTATTTTAAAGGTTCTCAGCCTCCACCAGTTAAAGTGCAAAGACCCACTACTCAACACCACCTCTTCTTTCCGCTTACTTCCCAGCCCACCTGTTTGCCAGTTGCTGCTATTTATTTCATAATTCAGCTTTAGGCACTCATGTTAAGCCTTTGGACCCCATGCATAATTATAGGATGGGAGAGACTTGTCTTGGCAGTAGTATTTGCAAAAAGGATCTAGGGGTCTTAGTAGACCATACACTGAACATGAGTCAGCAGTGTGATGCGGTAGCTAAAAAGGCAAATGGCATTTTGGGCTGCATCAAGAAAAGTATATTGTCCAGATCACACAAACTGATGGTATCACTTTACTCTGCACTGGTTAGACCTCACCTAGAATATTGCATTCAGTATTGGGCACCACAATTTAATAAGGATATAGACAAGCTGGAACGGGTCTGGAGATCAAGTCCTATGAGGAAAGGTTGAAGGAGCTGGATATGCTTAGCCTGGAGAGCAGACGACTGAGAGGTGATATAATAACTTTCTTCAAATACTTGAAGTGCTGTCATATAGAGGATGGTATGGAGTTGTTTTCTGTTGCCCCAGAAGGACGGACCAGAACCAATGGGTTGAAATTAAATCAGAAGAGTTTTCAGCTAAACATTAGGAAGAACTTCCTGACAGAGCGGCTTCCTTAGGAGGTGGTGGACTCTCCATCTTTGGAAGTTTTCAAATAGAGGCTAGATGGCCATCTGTCAGCAATGCTGATTCTGTGAACTTAAGCAGATCATGAGAGGGAGGGCAGGAAGGGTTGCATCAGTTCTTAGTTCTGATGGCCCTTCTTACACGCCTAGGGAAATACTGATCACAACTTTGGGGTGAGGAAGCATTTTTTTCTCCAGGCCAGGGATCCTGGAGGGTTTGGGTTTTTTTGTCATCTGGGCATGGAACAGCAGTCACTGGGGGTGTGGGGGGAGGTATTTGTGACTTTCCTGCATTGTGCAGGGAGTTGGACTAGATGAACCTGAAGGTCCCTTCCAACTCTATGATTCTATGATTCTAAGTCCTTTGGCTATGTTGGTACCTATTCTACTGGCAGGAATAAGCACATGCCTACATAACCAATCTATATTGGTTTTATACCAACTTAGCTTTGGGATTCCCCAAAGAATCCTGTGGACACTGAGCATTCTTTATTAGGGGTCCCTCCTCTCCCCTCTGAAAACTAAAGTTTTCAAAGTATTTTATGTTCAGGTGGGTAGCTATGTTGGTCTGAAGCAGCAGAACAATGTTCAAGTCCACTGGCACTTTCAAGACCAACAAAGTTTTATTCAAGGTATAAGCTTTTGTGTGCATGCACACTTATTTTATGGTGAGGGAATGGCTAGTGTTACTGGTGACCTGCCTGCTTTGCAATCAAGTTGGTAATAAAGACTTATTTGTTGATGTCTTCTCCCTGGGATCAAACAGATCCACCACCTCTCTGAATGGCTCATTTACCTTCAGGGTCTGAGGCTGTGCAAAGGGGGAAGTACAAGAAAGAAAAGGAAGTATTTAGCAACTTGAATATAGACAGAAATAGAGGTAGAGAGATCAACATTATGAATTTAGCTGGACTAGAAATACTCACTTGCTGCTCATAAAATAAATAAATCTTTTGAAGTTACACTATTGTTTTGGGAATCAGATTTAGAATCAGTAGTTCTGCTGCTTTGCGTAGGAGTAATTTTGCTCCACTATGTTCTGATTCCATATTTGTAAACAGAACTCATATTACAGGAGCTCCATAAAGCTCCACTTCTAGTTCATCTGAAGGGAAACAAAATCCAGTAATGATGTTTCTGGACTTCTTTCACGTCAGATAACGGGTATCAAATACAACTACATTTCCCGTGTAGATGTCTTAAGGGTGCAATATCAGTTTATGTCGTTAAGTAGAAATCACAGCCACCTACATCCCATTCCAGCCAAAACCTCTAAATTTCATTCAGTTTCTCATATAGCAAGACACGATGTAAGGTGACAACATTGGTAACAGAATATTTGTATGTTCACATAGCCTCTGTGTACTAGCTTAATTTCCAACCACAATGAAAGCGAAACCCTGAACATATGCTCCCCTGAATTTACAACTGACAGCATCAGAATGCTACAGAATTGTACATCTGGAAAAAGTGCAGAAAAGGGCAACTCGAATGATAAAAGGGTTGGAACACTTTCCCTATGAGGAAAGGTTAAAGCGCTTAGGGCTCTTTAGCTTGGAGAAAAGACGACTGAGGGGTGACATGATCGAGGTTTATAAGATTATGCATGGGAAAGAGCAGGTAAAGAAAGAGGTACTTTTCTCCCTTTCTCGCAATACAAGAACTCGTGGGCACTCCATGAAACTGCAGAGCGGTCGGGTTAGAACGGATAAAAGGAAGTACTTCTTCACCCAAAGAGTGATTAACACATGGAATTCACTGCCACAGGAAGTGGTGGGTGCTACAAGCATGGACGGCTTCAAAAGGGAATTAGATAAGCATATGGAGCAGAGGTCCATCAGTGGCTATTAGCCACAAGGTATAGCTAGGGGCTCTGGGGCAAGTGATGCTCTGTCTTCTTGGTGCTTGGGGGGGATCAACAGTGGGAGGGCTTCTAATGTCCTGGCCCCACTGGTGGACCTCCTGATGGCACTGGTATTTCTGGCCACTGTGTGACACAGAGTGTTGGACTGGATGGGCCTTTGGCCTGATCCAACATTGGCGTCTCTTATGTTCTTATGTTCTTAGACAGGAACGTATGAAGCTGCTTTATATAAGCAGACCAGTGGTTCATATATCTTGGCTCTATTAGTCACTGGATTGTTTCCTGGATGTGTGTCACATGGTGCTGGCTACCCCTCTTCCTCCCATCAATTAAAAAAAAAATTCAGTACAACTAGAGGTCTAGTGTGGGATCCAGCTGGGCCAACTGTCTTAAGAGAGCCAGTTTGGTGTAGTGGTTAAGTGTGCGGACTCTAATCTGGGAGAACTGGGTTTGATTCCCCACTCCTCCACTTGCACCTGGCTGGATGACCTTGGACAAGCCATATTTCTGGCACAGCTGTTTTTGAAAAAGAGCAGTTTCTGTCAAGAGCTCTCTCAGCCCCACCTACCTCACAGGGTGTCTGTTGTGGGGAGGGGAAGGGAAAGGAGTTTGTAAGCCACTCTGAGACACCTTTGGGTTGTGAAGGGCAAGGTATAAACCCAATCTTCTTCTTCCTCTTCTTAAGGTAATGGGATACCCGCAATTCCTGTGGAATTCCTATGGAATGCATTGCTTTGGGTGTGTGGTAGAAGAGAGGGGTATCTGTACCTGTCTTTAACCATAAGGAGCATAAATGTCTCAGATGAACACAAAACTCAAGAATGTACTGTAAATCGCAAATCAGCTACTACTAACTGATCACTGGTAATCCACACAGATTAGCAGCAAAAGAGACACAATAACCAGGGTGTTAAATTTATAAAGGCAATATCCAATCTCCCACTTTTTGGATGTAGTTCCTATTCAATTTACAGTTTTGTTAATCCTGGGGAAAGTGATAATCTGAAAGCAGCCTTATGGATGCCACTGTGAGGCTTGTATTGTTATCAATATCCATTACCAATCATGTAATATCACTTCAAGGTTTGATGATGGCATTTTTAAAAGAGCTAATTGTAAGCAGTCTTACTAATAAGTAAGACCAATTGAACTCAGAGGAATTTCATGCTTATTTTCAAAGGGCTGTAAGTGATTTCCCATGATGGTCTAATGTAAGTAATATTTCCTTTGTTTTAACTTATACTTTAGCAATATACACAAACTGTGTTATATTAATTACTGTAAATAAATAACAAGCCACGACTCTGTTGCTTCGCTGTCATATAACTTCTCCAGCACTGTATAGTGGAGGAATGGTCATTACTAATTCATCTAATATTCATTAAAACTTGTGTGAATTCATTTTATATTCATGAAGTTGCCACAGATTATATATACCCAACAAACGTTGATTGTAGTAGCAATGATATATAGTGCATTAAGTTTGAAAAGGACAAGAAGCGTTAACCTTTTCCATGCTCAAATTTAGAAGACAAAAATAGCATGGGACAATCAATAGAGGAAGATGGCAGCTGGCCTGATGACTGTGTGTGTGTGATAACATATATATCTCTGTGTGTGATTACTGCTTACCCAATCATAGTAAAAGTGGGAACTAATTTCTTGTTTTCTTTTACTTTTGCAGATATTTTCATTTTTGTAGGGTGATTGATTAAAATGATATCACTTCAGAAGGGCAACATTTTGTATTGTCTTTGCACTCATTCTGCTTGTTTATGTAATATGTATGAAAGCGGAGAAAATGTCAGAAAGCCTAAGACTTTATTTCTTTATTTTTTCAAACAATCTAACCCAGAGATAAAGACAGGGGCATGGGAACTGTGATCAGGACAGTGTTTCTTGACTGTTGACCTACATTCACTCAGTCTGTTGTACCTGCTACATCCACATTAACTGTACACACCAGTCTTGTTTGAAAGCTCAAGTGCACAAATGAGCCCTGTAAAGATGTCCTGTCCACACAGGGAGGGAGAGCAGGCACGAGCACTCTGGCCTGCCCCTGAATGATCGCCAAGTCAGTTGCACTGTGAACACATACAGGCAGACACTTCCTCTGCATGTTTGTACTATGAAGATGATTTATTTATTTGTTTATTTGTTTTATTAGACTTATATCCCGCCCTCCCCACATTGTAGGCTTAGTGATTGCACAGAGACAGGGGGCAGGGCCAGCATATTCATGCCCACTCTTCTTCCCCATACATTCGGTCAACACATGGATGTCTGTTTTGTATCAGGCTATATACAATCTGTGTACAGTGTACCCTTGATTTTTCTTTATATTTATTTTTGTTTATATTATTTACAGTCTGCCTTTTTTTACTGAGACTCAAGGGGTCATACAATGAAGAAACATAGGATTAGGACAGTGCAAGAAATGGTATTAAGAACAAATATAGGCCTTTTCCACACCAGCTTTACCCGGCTCTCGGGGTATATTTCTCATTCTGCATTGCCTCCTGTTTTCACCTTGCATTTCCATCAGGTTTATTTTTACTTCTGCATTGCTCAGCTCTCAGTTTGGTTTGGTTTCGCTATTTCCCCAGCTAATATGAATGCTGTTTTCCCCCCAAAGCAAGATAAAAACATATAGCATAAAAACATATAGGAACGAATAATACATATTAGTAGTATGGTCCAGAGTCCTATTCTCTCTACTGAAAGAAACTTCCTGAATCACTATGTTATGATGCAGTCCTCCTGAATAGTTCTGCTTTGCAGAGTTTGCAGAAAGCCAAAAGTGTAAGAGCATTTCTGACCTTCTCAGGCAGGCCATTCCATACTGTGGGGCCACTACAGAGAATACATGTGTATGGGCCATTGTCTAACTTGTCTTTAATCAGACCTGGTAACTAAGGGGTAGCCAATGGAGTGATCACAGAATGGGTGTAATAGGCATACACCACCTAGTTCCTGATAATAATCTAGCTGTGGTACTCTGTTCTAACTGAAGTTTCAGAGCTGATTTTGAGGGGAGACCTATACAGAGTACATTACACATGTGTTTAGTAATTTTCATGTTATATTCAATGCACGTGTAACCCAGCAAAAACTTTGCTACGTATATTCCACTCCTAAATTACTTTTCCAATTGGAGAGTTGGGAGTGGGGTTGGGATTCAAGTCAATAAATGATAGCACCATTGTGGTTTGTCAAGCAATTACAAAATTGTTTCAAAAAGAAAATGTTCAAAATATTATATAGAAACATTTGCAGAGATCTCCCAGAGCTACAATTGATCTTCATACTACAGTTCCCCTGGAGAAAATAGCTGCTTTGGAGGTTGGGCTCTATGGCATTATGCCTTACTAGGATCTCTCTTCTTCCCAAACCGCACCACCCCAGGCTCCACCTCCAAGAACTCAAGGTATTTTGCAACCTGGTGCTGGCAACCCTAGTGCCCAGTAACAAGAAGAAGAGGAGGAGGAGGAGGAGGAGGAGAAGATTGAATTTATACCCCACCCTTCACTTGGAATCTCAGAATGGCTTACAAACTCCTTTCCACTCCCCACAACTCCCCTGTGAGGTAGGTGGGGCCGAGAGAGCTCTTTCCAGAGCTGTCCTTAAGAGAACAACACTGACAGAATGATGGCTTGCCCAAGGTCATCCAGCAGCTGCAAGTGGAGGAGTGGGGAATCAAACCTGGTTCTCCCAGATTAGAATCTGCACAGTTAACCACTACACCAAACTGACTTACAAAACAGCAAGTACAAAATGTTCACTTAAAGAAGTGCAGGGCTGCTTTGTCCACTGTGCACTCTTCAACAGCTTCCACTGCTGATCTTCAGGAGCACTCAATGAAGTTGTTGGGAAATAGGTTCAGGACACACAAAAGGAAATACTTCTTTACTCAAAGAGTACTTAAACTGTGCGATTCACTGCCAGTGAAAATAGTGATGGCCATGGATAGCTTTTAATTGTGGTTAGAGCAATTCATGGAGAGGGGTTCATCAGTACAGAGGCAGCAAATAATCTGAATACCACCACTGGGAGGTGGCACAGGGGGAGGGATTCATACTCCATGCCCTTTTTCTTTGGCCTCCAAGGGCAGCTGTTGGCTAAACACTATGCTGACATTGATGGACCACAGCCTGATCCAGCAGGCTCTACTTATGTTCTCATAAAGCTTTCAGTCCAGCAATTTTCTTCCTACTTCACTTTAAACATGTTTTGAAGTAATGGGGTTACTGCCAATGGCCTGCCTCGTTGTTGGGGGGAAATAGCTATGCAGCAGGGTAGGCCAGAGAGGTACCAGGGATCACACACCTGTGTATACCAAGGTCCAGTACAGTAGGATGACTCCATATTTAAAGAGTAAATTAAATGGTTTTTATTGAAGAATTTCCCTAATTACAAGCACACTAAGCATTCAAGAAAGAGAAAGCAATTCAGAAATAAGAAAGCATGGGTGCTGATAGCAAATAAAAGTGTCAGTTACAGGGTTTATATTACCTGTCCAGATATGCAGAGGTCCTTGAAGAGAATAGCACCACTGGCCAGCATTATGTGCTATGGAAAAGGCCCAAAGGAGAGACTTTGGGAGTGTACTCAAAGTATTGGTGCCGTCCAAGTGCAAACCTTGATGGCCATGTGCTTGGATGGATATAGACATTGGAACACAATGTAGACCAATGGGAAGCCTTGATGGGCTTGTCTCAGGTGAAGAGAAACAATTACCTGGACCAATAAGGGGTCCCAAGGGGTGTGCCACCAGGAGGAGCAACACCTTGGTATGACCAGTGAGGTTCCAGATGGGCAGAGTCTGGATTCACAATAATGTTGATAGGATTAGCCAGGTATTGGATGGCTTTACTGGAGCTGGCTGAATGGGTTTGATAACCACTGATGGTCCTGCCAAGGCAGGTTGAACAAGTTCCCAGGTTTACACAAAAGGTGGGAAATGATTCCCTGATTAGCATCAGGAAGGATCACTAAACATTTGCATGTTTGATTGGTTTATCTTGGTATCCTGAGGGATAGAGCAGGAAGGACAGTTGTGGAGACAAAGGATTTCCACATAGAAATAGGTATCACACAAAAGGGCTATGTGAAGTTCTGGAAACAGAAGGGCTATTCACCGGGTGGCCACTGAATAGCTTTTAGTACCTGATACTGTACCTGATGGAACCCATTGTTATTCCATATGCATACAGGGCTCCCAAGTACTTACCTTAATTCGGCGGGGAATGTATAGTTCTTCGTGGGACCATTCATGCGGGGAAAACATAGGCGCTGCACTATTCCGTCGCCCAGACGTGAAGTAGTCACATAGCTGGGCAACGCTCTAGCAATGGGGCTGGAAACTCGATGGTACCATCGAGTTTCCAGTCCCATTACCAGAGCATCACCCAGCTACGTGCCTACATCAAGTCTGAGCGATGGAATAGGGCAGTGCCTGTGTTTCAAGCAAGAATCTTCCAGCAGGGAAGCATGTGTCCCCTGCCGGATCATAGGTAGGTACTTGGGAACCCTATATGCATACCTTGCTGGGTGGAGGGGGGAAGACTGGAGATTGCTTCGAGGGCTGCCTTGTGCAACCTGAAAATGGAAATCCTTTTCCAGAGCTTTTGGCTAGCTCTATGGTTCAGGCTGAGAATGCTTTCTTTGTCCTGACTTTGTGGATCTCTGGTTCAGGTTAGAAATGGGGTGCCCCATTGTTGCAGCTACCTGAGAGTAAGGTAGCGCCTCTGGGCTACAATGGGTAGAAATTGCCAGGTTCCCTCTGGTCACCAGTGTGGGATGGGGAGTAGGGTTGCCAGTTCCAGGTTAGGAAACTCCTGGAGATTGGGGGGTGGAACTTGGGAAGACAGGGAACTCAATGGGGTACAATGCCACAGATTCTACCCTCCAAACCAGCCATTTTCTCCCAGGGAACTGATGTCTTTAGTTTGGAGATGAGCTGTAATTCCAGAGGATCTCCTGCTCCCACATGGAGACTGGCATCCCTAGAAAAATCCCCCCCCCCAAAAGGCCCATGTATAAAACCAGCCATAATTGCACACAATAAAGCAACCTGCCCATATCATTCTATATAAAACCATATATTTTTTAAGAATCTGATTGTCATATAAATAACACTATCAATCATTATATAGCCCTTTCAAACGTTCACACTGGTCACCTTATCTTGTTGGAATACTCCCCTATAAGGTAGAACAGTATAATTCTCTCCAATTTGCAGTTATGGACTAGGCCTGGGAGAGACTAGCTTGCCTCAGGATGAGATTCTGGATCCATATCACAGTCTCTTAACCCACTATATTACACTAGCTCTCAAAAGCATTCGTGCTTTGTCCCTAAGCCTATGTACTTCTGAAGTGGTAAATATTAGCCCTTTCAATTATTTTTATATCAAAGCACCTCAGGTAAATTTCATTTAAAATTTATAATGGTTAGCATAAGGAGCAGGCGAGTAACCTTAAGTAAAGTACCTCAGGGGTGACACAGTCCTAAATAAATGACTACAGATTGCCAGCTCTGTAGAAAGTTACTGCAGAGAACATTTCTTTTTCTTTTTGCCAAGTAAAGCACCTTGGGGGGAGATCCCAGTTCTTAGTGATAATAACATGCCCTTTTGTTTCTCTGTCTTTGGGGAGCAAAATGAAGTTCCTAAGGTTTTGTTGCTTAAACTACTTTTAAAAAAGTATTAAGATCTATTAAATGACAACAACACCAAAGTATTTATGAAGATTCTAATTCCTGTCTTATTTTACTAAGAT
>NW_015168677.1:571994-609634 GCF_001447785.1 Gekko japonicus | reverse complement strand
ACCTGGGAACTCTTGTCTTGGCTGTTTATTTTTTAAAATTCCTCAAAATTGTTATATAATTTTTCTTAGTTTTAGAATTATTTATCAATTCATTACTTAGACACAAAGTCTTCTTCAGGGAATATAGGTATCTAATGGTTAAATAAATCAGCCCATAGTCTGCATATATGAAACTACCCACTGCCATGTCATCAGTTCTTTCTGCTTAAGCTCTTGAAATCGGAAATAGATCCATCCTAGAACAGATAATGTGAACATAAGAAAAGTATGTAAACCCTTCTTGGATGGTGCAACCTGAACTTATCTATGAATTGAAAATAAGCCAGGGTCTTCTGGACAGTTCATTGTTGTTTTGCATTTAGTTTTCACTGTCAGCATTTTCAAAGTGGCTCAGTAATATAAACCAGTAGTTTAAATTATTGAGATATAAAACCTAAATTTATTCCAGCAGCACTTACTAAGCATTCAATTGAGAGAATATTCATATGAGCAGCAAGGAAAGAATGCGTCTGTATTCCTGGATCACAACTGTGGAGAGATACATCCATTCCAAATGATCTCCAGAAGTCACAGATCTCTCTATACTTACCTGTGGGGTAAGCAAAGTAAATTTTAATGTCTGTATTCCCATACTATGGGAGGAGAGGGAGAGGTGTGGAAACATAACTTAGACAAGAGAAAAATTAGTAATTGATAAAAAGGTAGAAATTTAACATTTGGTTTGGCTAGGGACAATAAGGAAAACTAATAATAAAAGTTTTTTAAAAAATCAAATTCTTTTCAAATTGCTTTTCATTTCATCTCATACAGTTTCATTTACAGAAGTACATTTAGCAGATTGCAAACCTCATTCAGCTCATAATGATTCAAAGCCAGCCTTGTCACATACCAGTCCCCTCCTCCAAATCTCCATAGTCCTACAAGCTTAATTACTGACTTTGCCAGAGTCAAGAAGGTGGCATTTTGTTCCCTGCCAATCTGAATTTTTGAAAGTCTTAATTGCAGAGATCTGGAAATGCAAGAGTCTAAACACACATTATTTTTTCTCTCATATTCACCACAGGTTCTGGTGATCAAAGGTGTGCTGTGAGTTTCCTGAACATTCAATTCCCAGGTATTTGGAGGACAATTTGAACCAGAGGCTTAAGTTTTCCCTGCTGCTCTTCACGATTTCCATAAAGTGAAAATCCTCTGTGTGTGTTATGTGCCCCAGTATGAAAATTATGTGCAATTTGTTGGTTTCTTTTTCTCCCTTTATTTAGTAGACAAGGGAGGATTAACAATACATAGAATTAACCAATTCATACAATCTAATACACATTACTTCACATTTTTCCATTATTTTTGTGTTTTTGTTGTTGTTGTTCAGTCGCACAGTCGAGTCTGACTCTTCGTGACCCCATGGACCAGATCATGCCAGGCCTTCCTGTCTTCCACCGTCCTCTGAAGTTTTCTCAATTTCATGTTTGTTGCATCTGTGACACTGTCTAACCATCTCATCCTTTGCCGTCCCCATTATAACATATGAAGCCACCCAAAAAAAATTAAGACAACTGTATTTAATATGAGCTAATCAAAAGCTGTATTCAACTGGATCTGTTTGGCAATGTACCTCGGGCTAAGAACGTAACACAGTGAGGTTTCCAAACATCACATACATACTTGTAGGGAATAAACCTTGGATTTTTATATCCATACAAAATTGGCCATGTATAACTTGGTAGGACTATATTGTCCATCTACAAGCTGAAAAACCGGCCTGAAATAATCTTCAAAATTGGCAGCTGTACTGTGTTGCTAACTAAACAACAACCTTAAACCATAGGGACCAGTCTTTGGGGATATTATCATTGGAACTGAGTAAATTAATCTCAGCAAACAGAATGGAATAATTGAAGCAAAAAGGAAAAGAGAATAAAATAAAAAAATTAAAAAAGAAAAATTATATCAATCTGATACTAGGGAACCTCTAGACCTGAACCAGCTGTTACTTTTTTATCTACATACTAAACCATTTTCAAGGCCTCTTCTGCTATTATTTAGTCATTAATGAGTTCAGAGCAACTCTCCTCAGGTTCTGATTCTTGTGATGTTTCCTCAGATGCCCTATTTCAGTATGCCTGTCGTGTTTTCTTCACAAAATGAAACATCTCCATAAGAGTCTCCTTTATGGTCTCTGTCAGCTCCTTGGTATTTAAATTTAAATTGTCTTCCTGCTCTGTTGTGGCAGGGCATTCAGAATTCAGCTGTTGCTTTGGATCCATAGAGATCTCCTTTGGGGTCTGTGCCAACTCCTTAGCCTCCGAGTTGTTTTCTTGCCCTTTTGTGACAGGACTTTCAGAGTTCAACTGTTGCTTTGAAGTTTCTTGGCTAAGTGGACTATCATTAAGATCTTCAATTCTGTGGTCTTGTGGGATTTTGGCTTTCATAGGAGAAGATGAGTGCAGAGAGCTAAAAAGGTCAGTCAGGGAATCTATAGTGCCTACAGCTCTCACCCTTTCGTGTTTGATTTCAGTTTTGTCCAGATCCGAATTTGCTGGTCAGGGGTTCACATGTATTAGTTCCTGGACTTGAGAATTCTTAGAGTACCTTTGAAACCAAATCCCAAACTCAACATAGTAGGAGGGATGTGCAAGCACAAGCGTTGGTATTTGATTGGAGCAAAATCGTAAAAGACCCATTCATAGTGCAGAGGTCCAGGAATTCATTCCACCTTAACAAGGTCAACAAGAAATAGTTCTGTTTGTTTAAAAAAAGGCCAAGTGTTTGCTGGCCCCTTGCTTGGTGGACCAGTTGATGTATCTGCCTCGATAAAGGAAGACATTGATTACTTGACAGTTGGGCTCATAAATTAGGGAGACATCCTCCTTTAATCTCTAGGCAGTAATTTGTTGGTTTCTTAATGTGGCAAATAGCAGTCCTCCAGTAGCATTTCAAGTTGAAAAAAAGGAATGGGTTGGTGGGGCTTAAGGCAACTCTTCCTATGTGCCATATGTGGTGTTCTTTGGTTGGTAAATTATTCTACAACGAACAGTATGTTATTAACACTATTAAATATTTGTAAAGAGCCCTTATGTTGGCTCTCTTGAGGTTTTTATGCCTGATAACCAGGCAGTTATCTCTTTGGTCTCTTTGGTTGTTCCTTCCCATTCATGTCTTAAACGTATGTTATCCTCATTCCTTAAGTACCCTGAGAACTGAATTCTGAGCACAGAATTTGCAGCGCATGTCTGATCATCAGGACTCAGGAAGACACAAGGGAAAGCAACAAGTAATTAGGCCATTAGGGAGAACTATTTGTTTTTGCAAGCAGTCCTCTTCCCCTTCTTCCAGTAATCCATCGTTTTAGAAAAGGTGAAGAGAAGATACATTTTCAGAGAAAAGGGCTGGCAATTGTTGAGGAGCATCCCTCTGGGAATAGTTTTTCTGAGCTTTGAGGAATTCCTAGAGAAAGCTTCAGCTTTATTTTTATTTATTTTTTAAAAAACATCCAAACAAGTACATTCTGAATTGAGATAGGTGGATTTCACGTATCACTGTTAGTAAGTGCTTGTACTTTGTACTTGCTCATTTCTGTGTGATATATATGTACTCACTGTTAGTATCCCAGGGACAAGATTTCCACCAAACATACCCAGGCACTATTTACTAAGGAATAAATAAAGTCAGGTCATCAGAAAATTAGTAGCAAGCTTCAGTAATTGAAAGCCCTGGATAAATATGACATATTCTAGAATTTAGTTAGATGTCATGTAACCTGAGCATGAATGTTGTTGAAAATATTTGATTCTGATTCTGTCAGTGTGAACAGAGACTATACTGGCTTAATGAAAAAAATATGAGCAGAGGCTTTGTCTCTAGAAGACTGGTGCTATTACCATCCAAACTTCAGTGGTGTCACCTTAATGCATAGTTTCAAATTCGATCATGTTTCACCATCATCCATCCATATGTGTGTGCATGCTGTTTATGTTTCAGTTCAATATAGACACTGTACAGGATTAACCCACTCAGTCCAGTCCAGGAATGCGAGGGAACCCTGCACTTTCAGCACATTAAACAACAAGCCACGAGATAGTCTAGACTCTCTCTGGTCTTCATAACAATTTGCCACCAGAATCTCTTTCCAGTAGTCCCTGCCTTGCCTAAGGGAAGAGATCCAACCCCTTAGTTGGCATCTGGGACACACACAGCAGCAACTCTACTCAGAGATGCTCGCTTTACTCTTACAATATGGTAGCTTGGTGTGGTCAGCGTTAGGCACAAGACCTAGCCTTGGAATTCAATTACACATCAGAAACAATTAGAAATAAGAAGGATCTTTATTCAGTAAAAAACATAGCAAACAATTAGAGGATACTGAAAACAATAAAAACCTATGGCTAGTTACCCTAACTACACATTAAGCATCATAGTTACCAATTGAAATTCTTTTTCTTTTTTTTAGTCCCCGGAGGGGATTTTTTATTGATTTTTTCCACTACAAAAAACTACAACAGAAAAAGGGAGGGGGAAACTACACGTACGGGGAGAAAGCAAAGTACCCTCTACTAACTAAAAACCCAAGAGAGGAGATCCTCCAACTAGCTTTTATACATCCAGTCTTTTCATCATTTTCTTTTTTATGAACTGTGTCAAACTTTTAAAACATTTTACCCTCCCAGTTTACATTTAACTGCCCCATAACAGTACCCCCAATCATCCCCAAGAACCGAAGTTCCCAAAGGCACAATTCAGAGTCCTTCAGCCTTTTTACTTCTTCTTCTCTCTTCTCTTCCGCAACTTGTAGGGACAAGTTACAAGTTACCAATTGAAGTTCAATAGTCCATACAGGTCCATGGTATAACAGTCCAAGTAAGCACCAAGGGATTTTGAAGAGAAATCCCATCTTGCACAAGCATGTGGTCCAATTCACAAAGCAGCTCTTTGTTTCCCAAATGACAGCATTTCAGGTGCAATAAAGCAGCAATGGCAAAAGGAGAAATGAGAGCAAGAGAGCCCACTCCCATAGAGCCTTTTCTCCTGTATTTTTTGTCAAGGTTACCTGAAAAGGAATCACACTGTGCAGATAAACATTATTAACTCTCAAGAACACTATATTGTCAAAGGATTTCATGGCCGGAGTTCAATAGTTGTTGTAGATTTTCAAGGCTGTATGGCCGTGGTCTTGGCATTGTAGGACCTGACATTTCGCCAGCAGCTGTGACTGGCATCCTCAGAGGTATAACGCAGAAAGGTGGAGTACTCTCTGTGTCAAGGTGAGAAGAAAAATGGTAGGCAGGTAATTTATATCTACTCAGGAAGGTGGGGTAGGGCTGAGCATTTCATTTATGTTGTATCCCAATAGGGACAAACTTATATGAGTAAGCCACCACAGAAGAATTACAGGTATTTCTCTCTTTCTGGTAAGCTTTTCTTGAAAAACTAAGAATATGGTCCATTGTCTCTCCATCTCCAGATCAGTTCTTATACCCTATCCCAGAGCTATGCACAGTAGGAGTGTGGAGCTGGATATTGCTGACCCAATATTTTGAGTATTGGATTGAGTTGGCAATATCACACACCCCAGCTGTCTCCCTAACATGACTCCTCAGTCTGGTATTGTCACTTCCAATAATATCAGAATTGGGCAGACTTCTTTGTTCTTTTATTACTTTACCAGTTGATTTTTTCCAGTTGATTTTTTTTTCCCAGAACAACTTCTGATTCTCATTAGCACCTCCATTCCTGTTTCTGATCATAGTAAGCATGCAAACTTATAATATTTAGTTAACTGCAGTGGAATGGAAATCAAGTATATTAAACCCACTTTTGTTAGGCATCCAAGATGACCTACAGTCAATTCAAATGAAATACAGCTCATGAAAAGTTGGAATCAGCTGAAATTGTTGTCCAGGGGCCAGAAGCATAAATGAGATTGCTGTTGTTACATTTCTTTCCTTTGGGGGAATGTGACAAATTAATGTGTCGGTCTACCTGACAATAACTCAGAGAACAAACTGCAGAATTACAGCTATTACACATTTAACAAGTAAGAGCTGTAGAGTCCAGAAGTACATTTCAGAACATAAAGCTTATTATTTTGCACTAATAAATATCCACTCTTCTTACTTTTTTTTGATCGTATCAAGTAATTTTCAAGGGCACTATGGTGATAATTCTTCCTGGATATGACTCATAAAGTTGTTTTAAAAGTATATGGATACTTACATTTTGTACGGTGAATGCCATCATTCCGATTTCTAATTGTTTATGCTACTTCAGGAAATAATTTCACAGTACATTAACAGTGTTTACATTGAGATTCACTGCAGTATGTCTTTCACACAAGATACAGAAACAGGCAAATTGACATGCAGATACTTCGGATGTGAGTAAAGATTCATAATTATACTCGCTGATGGAACCATAAAATGTCATATATATGATATTTACATCTTGAAGTAGGCAGAGAATTGTCTAAACTGATTGATCCTGATCCCTGAATTATGTTTTTTAAAATTGTTTTCTAAAGACTAAGAGTCATATGTTACCATGCACCTATAAGTGGGTCCTCAGATTTATATTTTGGCTTCAAAAAGAAGCACAGAGTAATCAGTGTTCTGATAGAGATAGTGCTGTGGCACTGGGCAAAGAGTGGAGGTCAACCTTTTACCCTTCCACCATTTTCTCCATTAAAAGTGCTCTGCCTGGGCTGCTTTAATTCTCTTGAGGGAGAAACACAGGAACCTGTATTATGCTGGCACTGTCAAATTCAAGAAGCACCTTGGGCTGAGAGACTGGAAAACCCAGCAACTGTACAACATTAGGTGGTTCTGCTATGACTAGCAGGGGGGACACAACAGCCCCTCTCCCAACAAAGACCATGTTCCTTTGCTGTGAGCTGTATTACCCAAATGGCCAACTTATATGTGACTCCTAACACTTGGGGCATCCCCCTTGCACGTTATGAGTGCGCACACAGGTAGCCAGGTAAAATTAAATTGGGGGCCACTGTCTATGTATACCAAGGTCCACACTTTGGTAGTAGTGCTCACTATGGGAATAGGGGGGTTCCCAGAAATAATGCAGGTGGAAAATAGAATCAGAGACTAACAGAGCAATCTGTGTGTGTGTGTGTGTGTGTGTAACTCAGAGTTTATGCTGGCACAGGGAACTAGTGATGCTGTGCCACTGAGTCTCAACGATGCAGGCATGCCACAGCTGCATGCCAGTGGAGCAATGGCACAAACCCTGCCACCAGCATAGATGTGGGCATTCCCAGGGATATAGAGCAGTTAGGCAACTTCCAAAGTATTTCAGCATGGGGATGCCTCCCAGAGCATCCACAAAGTTGCACTGGCAAAAATGGCATTGTAACCCATTGGCAGCCATGGTAACTTCAAAGTCACCTCCCACAGCTGCAGCCATGCCCACGGGACCCCAAGCAGCTCAGGATACTAAGTGCACACCCAATGAGCACACTCCAGTGCTCCAGCTGCTCCCCTCCTTGGGACCCAATCAAAGCCCCCGCCCCTATAAATGGTTCCAGGAAGTCACCCCAGAAATTCAGAGGTAGGGAGGCAGCAGCAAGGAATCTTGTCTGACAGCTCCCTATTGGGTGGACTTAGAGTGAGCACACATGCACCCCCCATGGTGGGCACAGCACAGACAGTGCACCAAGCATCCCTGGGTGAGCACTTGAGGAGAAGACACCACAGGGAGAGCATAGCCTGAGCTGACCACTCCCAGTTTTTCATCCTCAGAGGTATAGCAGGCCCTTCACCAGATTCCCAAGGGGCAGCTTCATGTGAACAGGTAAGCATGGCTCCCAGTCCCCCATAGCCAAACCTCCCCTGGTCCTACCACAGTGGCACCAAGCCACACTGGACATGGTGCCACCCCCTCCCAACAGCCATGGGGGCAAGCAGCAGGCCCCCAGATGCACATGGATAACACACACCAGGCGGTTAGGTGCATCAGGGCCTGTGCAGGGGTCATTTCGTAGAAAAAGAGCTAGGGGAACTCATTAGCATAATTCATTAGCATATGCCACACCCCCTGGCATCAGGGGCCCGGCGGTGAACCTGCAAGGCCAGCGGGAGTGCGAGGAAGCCCCGCCAAGGCCCTCCCTGGCCCCAGGCAGGCAGAGGTGGGGAGAGGCGGGGAGGAAGCAACTTACCCTCCCTCTTCTCCTGCCTCCTTCTGGCTGAATGAGGGCTGGAAGCGGGGCGGCCGGAAGCAGGGGGCGGGGCTTCGTCATGTGCCCCGCCCCCTGCACCTCACCCGGGGGAACTGCATTCCCCCGCGTTCCCCCCGAAATGACCTCTGGGCCTGTGCAAGGCAGCTGTGGGGGGGGCACTGTGATGGCTGTGGACAAGGCTGCTCACTTATCCAGGTGGATACCTTCCCTGGCCAAAACCCTGCAGCTTCTGGCAGGCACCACTGACCTATATGCTGGCTGATCCCCCATGATGGCCACACCTTTCCCTGTCCAGGAGAGGTATGCTCTGAAGGTGCTAATGCCATTCCTCTTTCATTACAGGGAGGTGCTAACAGGATGTTGACTCAGGTGAGGAGGTTGTGGAAACTGCCACCCAAAGGGCTCCCTCGGAGCATTGGAGTGCCAGAGAGGGTGCCCCATTCACTGCATGGAGGCCCCTGCATGACTGCCAATGGCTCTTCATTCTGCCATGACAGAACATTGCCACCTGTTCCTGCACCTGTTTTTGCCCATACACAGGTGCTGAATCAACATGGAGAGAAGACACCCTAACTGCACTGCTGAAGCACCATCAAGCACTCGCACTGTAGCAGAAGCCATCCTTTGTCAGCAGCCAGACACATCCAGCAACCTGGTCATTCTCTCCCCACTGCCATCAAGGAAGTGCCCCTAGAGGCAAAGGACCAAGCGGGCTACCAGTCACTGTGGTTGCAATCCCACCAGAACCATTCCATTGTCCTTGGATCCCTTTAATAGAGTTTGATCATTGTGCCTGTCTGAGGTGTTGGTGTTTGCTGGGGACCTGTGGAAGGGTGTTGAAAAAGCAACAAAGACGTGGTGGACACAACAGGGACCAGGGCCTCATTCTGGGAAGACTGCAACCACAGAAACTGTTGTGCATGTGGACCGCCACTAGGGGTCCATGGGTACAGGATGGAGCTTAGCTCCCCCTAAACAAAAGGACTAAGGATCCTGGTATCTACCTATAGCACTTTGGTGGGAAATTCAAACCCTCCAATGGGACTAAGGGGGTACCAGGTGTATGTGTATATAGTTGGCCTTGCAGGGCCGTTTTGCGATTCTTGTGTGAAGTACAATAAACGCGTCTGAACGCACGTCGTGGTCTGAGTCTTCCATGCAATGAACCCAGTACTTTACAGAAACTGACACAGAGGAGTGGGGGAAGATAAGGCAAGGGGACAGGCCACCATTCCCCCAGCCACAGTCACACCATGAACAGGCATGATTGGCAGGTCAGCCAACTCACCTTGTGGAAGAAGGGGGAAAGGGACAGGTGCCCAGGATGGCAGGGTTCCTCAGTGGCAATGCCATGGGTTGTTGCATCCAGAGCAGCCCTGGGGGAGGTGGCAGGCCCTGGTGGGCTGGTGTGTTGGAACAAAGCCATGGACATAAAAGCCTCCACCACAGTGAAGTTCAACCAATAGCTGAAAGTATTGCAGAGAGGATCTGGTCCATTTCAGAGGTCAGAACCCTATAGAGCCTCACCAAGGCCCTCTGCATCCCAGCCACCCCAGTGAATATTTGGGTAGATAAATAAGGGGCTTGAATGGCAAAAAGCAGCAGCAGAAGCAGCAGCAGCAGCTGGGCAACGTCAGCCTCACATAGCACAAGTGAAATGATATGTGCATTGCCCTTTCAGATGCCCCCCCCCCCCCAGAAGCACAGCAATCATGAGGGTAAATGCCATCACTGCCTTTTGGGAGGCAGGTTTCTCACATGCACTAGCATCCCAGGGCCCACAGAGCTAGGAGCATCTGCGTGTCATTGGGTGCATGCAAGGGGGCTGCACTGTGGAGAGATCAGTAATCTGTGTGGATGTGCGGTCCCTTCCACCCCTTATTCTTGCAAAACTGGTGAATCTAAGTGGTCTTACCTGGTGGAAATTCCTAGCTCTGTCATTGTCATTCCTTTTCTTCAGGAGTGTGATGGATAGCACAGAAAAGCAGGCTTTTAAAAATGCTGCTTGTATCAGAGAGTCAGGGAGTTCAATAATTAATCCTCACTGGAGAGAAGAGCTTAGGTGATTGGCTGCTCTGCTCACTCTCTGATTGGCCAACTTCAACTGAGAGACAAAATAAAATAGCTGATCTGGAGGGAAAAGAGGTCTTTTGCAATGTAGTCTTTCACAGTTTGGTCTGCATGTGAAAACTAATGTCTGGATCAGTAGCCAGAGGGTTTGATTTCTGATGGAAGAGACATTTGGGAGTCACTGTTTTCTGACAGGCAATAGTGAGAAAAGTACTTCTACAGGGGAGGAAAAAAGAAGAGAAGCCCCATTGTCTAAATATATTAAAACTGCTCTGAGGGAGAATTTTAGATTCCTAGTAAGAAAAACTACAGAACAGCCTTATATAGACAAAGGATACTGGTGAATTCCCATTCAAGTCAAATAGTTAAATAGGAGTTATTGCTTCTTAAGAGAACTATGGTCTATGATAAAGGGGAGAAGCTTAGATGCCTCAGGAGTTAGTGAAAAGCTGTAATATCTAAAGGAAAAACCTAGAACTCTGAAGGAAGAAATCTAGAAACAACCATAAGAACTGTGTTGTGCTGAATTATACGAAACAAAGTACCTCTCAAAGAAAAAAATAGAAAGTGTTGAGACAATACTAAAAATACACTCTCTTGAATGTTTTAAGAATACAACTCTGTAAATATTAGAAAGCTTTTCCCCCCTTAGCAATCTCAAGTAATCTCAAGACCTTAACTATTCAATTTACACATATATTCCCTGCCTGTTTAATAAAATCTTTATTCTGTTTTTGAAAGTTAATTTCCCTCAAATGCCATTTCTCAAGGGTTTTAAATGGACAGCTTCTGTATTTTCAGTAGAGTTCCTGAGCTGAGAAAAAGCCTAAACTAAATATCTAAACATAGGGTGGGACAGTCAAGTCTATTATGGCAAAGAATATACACACACTACTGTAGGGTGTGGAAAATCTGCAAGGCAGTTGGGGAGATACAGGGGTTCATCATAAGGGGATCCTAAGAAATCTGAAAAACAGAATGCCTGAGGGAGCCAGACCACCTCCTAGAAATAGCCACTGGGGGGGCAATAGTACCAGAAGCACATGGTCCCCATGGCAGTGACATTGCCAACCCCTCTGGATGCCAGAGGCCACAATAGCTCCAACAGCTGGACCATGGACATGCATCTGCAGACATGACTGAGCCCTTTTCCTAGCCAGTTACACCCAGGGGCGCTGCTGTGTTCAATCCGGTCCGGCAAGCAGGCCACCCTATCAATTTCGACAACTCCTGAATGACGGTATATTCTGGGGGGGGGGTCCAGCTCTCATTAGGGCAGGGAAGCCTATACAGTACTGGAGGTGCCCCTAAGCCCCCAGCCAGGCAGAGGGGAGGAGAGGACCAATGTTCCTTCTAGGCTGAGTTAGTGTGAGTTGCTCACAGTTTTTTAGCCTCTGGCTCACACATTTTTATCGCTCAGGAAGGATGGCTCCTGAGCAAACTAATTTATGCAGTAGCCAAATCACTCACTCACAACTTTAATACCAGGAGCTCAAGAAGTAGAATTTTTGCTCACAAAGCTCCACACCTTAGAGGGAGCATTGGAAAGGACCCCCAACCACCAATGTGGCCATTGGGATGCCTCTGCCACCAGATGCATACCTGCGCACATTCCTACTGGAGACAACCCCTAAGGTCCTGCCATTCAGAAACCTTGGTGAGAGCATGGGGTCCCCAAGGACCCTCCATTCTGGTTCCACCAAGGGGAAATAGGAGGCGTTGATGCATGGTGATGTTGTGGAACATGGCGTGCACTGTGAACAGCTTTACCACCACATGTTCCCCCAAGGGCACTACGGTCGGGGAACCAACATCTACTGGATGTTCCAGGCCCCCGTTCTATTAGACTCACCATGACCAGGAATAGGGCGTTCTCGGTGGCGGCTCCTATCTGGTGGAACGAGCTCCCAGAGGAGATCAGGGCTCTGTGGGACCTAGCACAGTTCCGCAGGGCCTGCAAGACAGAGCTCTTCCGCCAGGCTTTTGAATAGGAGCCGCCACCACTAGTGCACTACCATCGCACTAGTTTACCATCTATCCCCCATATATGGACATCAGGATGGGGGCACGCACATCTAGGCCCCATAATCGCTGCACTATGGGTGAGAACGGGACGGTTAGGGGACAGCCATCTTGCTTTTAGAAATTGTAATTTGGAGATTGGAAATTTGCTGAGAGGAGCATCAAAATCTGTTTTAATGGGGTTGTAATTGATTTTGTACTGTTTTACTGTTTTATTCGGCAATATGCCCTGTAAGCCGTCCTGAGCCTCCGGGGAGGGTGAGATAGAAATGTGAATAATAAAATTAATTAATTAATTAATTATAACCCGCCCTCCCCGCAAACGGGCTCAGGGCGGTGTACAGATGGGGCCAATGCCCAATACATAAAACATTATGTATTCAAAATTCAAAATACTGAATTTGAATGTATTTTAAATGCTACTTGATTCATTATTCATAAATATTGTTGGCCGCTGTGAATGTCAGGTCATGTTAAAAGTCTAAATATGTACTAGTGTTGTGCATTCAGCTCTATCCAAGCTGAAAAAATAGAAGTATTTATTGGCTATTCTTTCAGCCAGATATACGGGGGGTGTATTTTCAGCTATTGAGCATAGCCAATCCTGGATAATACAGAAAAAAAAATGGGATTATCTGGGAAAACAGGGTAGCCACAGTTAAACAGTGTTTAAACAGAGTGCACTCAATTTAAACACCATTCTGAGTGATGCTGCAGCTTCATCAATACAACTAAAGGGACTGTGACACCTTTAAATGCCTTTGACTCCATTATAGCCTATGGGGACCATTATAAATGATCCCCAAAGGCTATAATGAGGACTCTATCTGGGGTATGTGGGGGTCTGGAGAGCTGTTGTTTGAGGCAGAGGCACTTAATTTTCAGCATAGCTTCTTCTGCCTCTACTCAAAAGACTCCCTCCAAGTCCCCCCCCATTTCAAAAAGATTGGATCAGGGGGGCCAGTTCTATGGGCCCCCCAAAAAGGTGCCCCATCCTCCATTATTTCCAATGGAGGGAAGAAATAGCAAAAAAGCAGGGACTGGTGTCAAACCAGAGAGTCTCTGCAGTAAAAACTGAAGGTGGGGAGCATTTTTTTTTTGCAGAACCAGTGTCACTGTGGCAATGCCAGCTCACCAAACACAAGCAAAAGGGGGGGGGTTGCAAGCCTAGCACAGCCAGTGTATGTACAGAGTGCCCAGCAGAACCAATGGCACTGTGACAATGCCAGCTCAACAAATCCAACCAAAGGGTGTGGTTCCAAGCCCAGCACACCAGTCCATGTACAGAGTGCCAAGCAGTACCAGTGCAATGTACTAGTGCCCACCAAAACCTAGAGTCAAAACCTAGAGGATGGGGCACCTTCTTTGAGGACGCATAGAATTGGACCCCTGGTCCAACGTTTTTTGAAACTTGTGGGGTCTTTTGAAGAGAGGCACCAGAAGCTACACTGAAAATTTTGGTGCCTCTACCTCAAAAAACAGCCCCCCCCAGACCCCTTGATACTCCCAGATAGATTCCCCCTTGACTATAATGGCCCCATAGGGTATAATGGAGCTGGAAAAAATGGAATTTCCAAAAAAATAAATAAATCTGAATACCGTACTGGTATTGGAATTTGGGGTTTTCATGAATCACAATTTTGGGGGGTCCAATATATCTGAATCCAAAAAATCCGAAATATTTTTGGGGCACACCCCTAATATATACCTTAAAAGCAGGCACAAAGGTTGAACATTTGAATGCAGTACACTTGTGCCCTTCAGATGTATCTTAAAACATCTCTAACTTCTACATGCCCATGTTAACTTATGGCAAATGGAAATATGTGCTGTCACAGCTCAATATTTTTCCCCCACAAGGTTCACTGACTCCTGTCTTTTAGCGCCATTGGGCAAACAGGAAAACAGACAATTCTGTCACTCAAGAAATCAATGGAATTTGGTGCAACATACAGTTCAACTGTGCTTGCACACTTGCTTCTGGGTTCATTGCTTTTGTGGGGTTTTGTTGTTTTGGGTTTTTTGCACCACAATTACTGTACCATTCAAAGCATAAGATCCCAGTGTTCTTTTGTTAGCTTATCACCCCAGACCATGTCCTTCACTAATACTGTGGGTTGTTTAGACATTGTCACAAGGCAAATATCTAACAAAGTTCATTGATTAGCCACAATTTGTATGTATCTGATCCATAAAGTAGTTCATCTGGAGTTATACGTGTTAATGCTAATTCTGTTCTACTGAAGTTAATAGGATATGCAGTATATTTTGAAACTACAGCGCATTGGCAGTTCTTGTGTTGGGGAATTAAACATAAGCCATCTAGATTCACCGATATGTAAATTATTTTATATCTTCTGTACTCTTTTAAGGCAATAAATAAAACATCTTAATAAATTTAAGACTACTACAACAGAACAATGTAAGTTAAATAGAACTCAGGAAGAGGTATGTTTCCAAGAGAATGCAAATATATCATAATATATTCAGACTAATACATTATTTCTGCTTTCAGAAAACAGCTATATTACTTGTAGCAGTTTCTATTTTCCTTGCTGTTGAAGCTTTGTAGTCTCAATCAGCCTCTTCTGATGGCTGAGTTGGTTGTCTCTGGATTGTAGTATTTCAGTTGTTTTTTTGTTTTAAAATATCTGTTAGCACAACAAGGAAGAGTGTGCCAGGAATATACATATTTTAAGGCATTGGGAAAGTCTTACAGTTAAAAAACCTAGATTTGAGGCCCAATGTAATCACAACATATTTTCACAATCAGAAACTGCCACAATGGATAGTATTGATTGGATTCCTTATAAGAGCCAGTTTGGTGTAGTGGTTAAGTGTGCAGACTCTAATCTGGGAGAACCAGGTTTGATTCCCCACTCTTCCACTTGCACCTGGCTGGATGACCTTGGGCAAGCTGTAGTTCTGATAAGAGCTGTTCTTGAAAAAGAGCAGTTTCTGTCAAGAGCTTTCTCAGCCCCACCTACCTCACAGGGGGACTGTTGGGGGGATGGGAAAAGAAAGGAGTTTGTAAGCCACTCTGAGACACCTTTGGGTAGTGAAGACACCTTTGGGTATAAATCCAATCTCCTCTTCTTCTCTTCTTCTTATATGACTAGGAATTGAGCTGGAATTATGTTTAAACATATGACTTAATTGGATCCCTCTACATCCTTTCAGGAAAAAAATGATGAGGAAGAACAATAGGGATTGAGGCCATAGCATTGGAACAGAAAGGGTTTAACCCTTTCACCAATGAAGATAGATTGCCTTCTATCATGCAACTCTGCTGGCTAAACAATCATTTGTTATATGGACAGGGGTCGTTTCATAGAAAAAAAGCTAGGGGAACTCATTAGCCTAACTCATTAGCATATACCACACCCCCTGACATCACCAGAAGTGTGTCATAAGGCCACACACCCTGCCCCCAATGGTCCCATGAGGGGCCCGGCGGTGGACCTGCAAGGCCGGCAGGAGTGCAAGGAAGCCCTGCGAAGGCCCTCCCTGGCCCTAGGCAGGCAGGGGTGGGGAGAGGGAGGGAGGAAGCAACTTACCCTCCCTCTTCTCCTGTCTCCTCCTGGCTGAATGAGGGCCGGAAGCGGGGTGGCCGGAAGCAGGGGGCGGGGCTTCGTCATGTGCCCCGCCCTCCGTACCTCACTCGGGGGAACTGCGATCCCCCGCGATACCCCCAGAAATGACCTCTGTATATGGATGACTCAGAATGGTAATGGAATGCTTCTTAATTGTTTGCAAGTTGTTAGGAAATACATGTTTGTGACCGTAGAAGGGAAGCAGTTTTTTTTTTTTAAATGTCTGTTTAAAGGAAAGCACTTTGCCATCTGTTTGGTATTTTCTGTCTTCCTAAATAATTTCTTAAACCATTAAAATCTTAATAAGAATATCCCAACAAATATGGAAACCAAAACAATGGCCAACAGGCTAGAAAAGCTGAATTCCAGTTCCAAAAAAAGGAGACATCAAAGACTGCAGCAGCTATCGGATGCTCAATATCTTACAACAAAGACATATATGGAACAAGACCCACTCCTGACCTTTGATGGGGCACCATTGGTGCCAGCACCGGAGGTTAGGAGTTTGGGGGTGCGCCTAAGATGCCTCTTTAACTATGGAGGCCCAGGTAGCAGCCACTACCAAATTAGCTTTTTACCACCTTTGGCTGATCAGGCAGCTGGCTCCCTTCCTCAAATGTGACAACCTGGCGACAGTGATACATGCGATGGTCACTTCGGTATTAGACTACTATAATGCTCTCTACATGGGGCTGCCCTTGTCTCAAATCTGGAAACTGCAGCTGGTGCAAAATTCTGTGGCCAGGCTCTTGATGGGGCTCTCTAGATGGCAGCACATACAGCCTGTGCTGAAGGTGTTGCACTGGCTGCCAATAGCATACCGGACTTGTTTCAAGGTGCTGGTTCTTACCTTTAAAGCCCTATATGGTCATGAACCTACATACCTGAGGGACCGCCTTTCCCTATATGTCCCCCAGAGAACACTGAGGTCAGGGGCTCAGAACCGGCTGGCCCTCCTGGGTCTTAAGGAGGCTAGATTGTCAGTGACTAGGACCAGGGCTTTCTTAGTGGTGGCCCCAACCTGGTGGAATGAGCTCCTGGAGGAGATCAGGGCCCTGAGGGACATTTTACAGCTCTGCAGGGCCTGTAAAACAGAGCTCTTCCACCAGGCTTTTGGGAGCCACCACCAACACCAATGAAGAACATCAGAGAGGGCCCTGGAGTCCGGAAGCTGCCACCAACCACCACCAACAGCCTGAAGAACAACAAGTACGGTTGGAACATCTAAAATGAATACTGTGAGCTGATGGTGGGTTGAGAACTGTGAATGATGGCTGCTGCCATTTATGATGAACGATCACTAGCACTTTATTATGGTTTTAGAACTGTTTTAATCATAATTTATGTTTTTAATGTGATTATTTGTTGTAAGCTGCCCTGAGCCAGTTTAGGCTGGGAGGGCAGGGTAAAAGTTTGAATAAATAAATAAATAAGAAATGCCAGATGTTCAATCTGGATTCAGAAAAGGAAGAGGCACTAGAAAGGAAAATTTACATTTGTTACTGGAGCATACAGGACAATTTCAGAAGAGAATTGGCTTGTGTTTCATAGATTACATCAAAGCTTTTGACTGTATGGATGATGAAAGGCTATGGTTGGTTTTGAAAAAATGGGTATGCCACAACCTCTGATTGTTTTTATGTACAACCTGTACTCTGGACAAGAGGCTAGTATTAGGGCAGAATATGGAGAAACAGAATGGTTTCCAATTGCAAAAGGTGTCAGACAAAGATGTATTTTTTTCTCCCTATCTGTGCAATCTATATGCAGAACATATTATTAGGAAAGATGAATTAGATTTAGTTGAAGGTGGAGTGAAAATTGGTGGAAAGGAACATTAAACAATTGAGATGCACATATGATACCACTTTACTGGCAGAAAATACTGATGAAGGTTAAAACAGAAAGTGCCAAAGCAGGATTACAGCTGAACTTTAAGAAGACAAAAGTAATGACTACTGAGGAATTATTCAACTTTAAGTTTGACAATGAAGAAACTGAAATTGTTCAAGATTTTTTATTCCTTGGCTCCATCATCAACCCAAAGGGAGACTGCAACCAAGAAAACAGAAGAAGACTGAGACTGAGAAAGGCAGCAATGAAGGAGCTAGACCAATTTATATCATGCTATTCCATATTACTATGTATAGGTGTGAAGGTCGGACAATGAAGAAAGCAGACAGGAAGAAAATTGTTTCATTTGAAATGTGTTGTTGGAGAAGAGTTTTATGGGTTTTGTGGATGTCCAAAAAGACAAATAAGTGGGTTCCAGATCAAATGAAACCTGAATTCTCCCTAGAAACTAAAATGACTAAACTGAGGCTATTAAACTTAAAGACAATAATGCTAGGAAAAGTTGAAGGCAGCAGGAAAAGTGAATGACTCAACATGAGATGGATTGACTCAATAAAGAAAACCATGGCCCTCAGTGTGCAAGACTGTTAATGGTAAGACGCTTTGGAGATCATTAACTCATAGGTTCACTGTAAATTGGAAGTGATTTGATGGCACTTCACACACAAGCACAAACAAAAAATAATTTCTTACCATCTGCTAACTTTGGTACTTCATTATTTTACTTCATTATTTCTCCAGACCATTTACTATAGAATTAACTAGTGTAACTCCCAGTACAAATATTTGAAGCTTCTGCTATTTACTTCCTTCTCATTGAAAAGTATCCATTTATTCCTGTCCTTGATTTTTAATGAGCTTCCAGTCTATGAGGTCATATTATCACATCTCACAACTGCTGACTTTTCCTAGGTTCATTGTCATTTGAACAGTTGACAAGCATGTAGACACTGATGTCTGTTTGGGGTTAAAAGGCAGCATTTTTTTCCAGTTTGCAGCTCTGTTGGCTGTCCATTATTTTGTCATGTTGATTATGCAGAATATTAGTTAATGCATTCTCAATATTAGGAGATTTTCTTAATTGTTAGGAGATATGTCCCTGGTAACACCTCCCCCCATATTTGCATGATACCAGCTGACACAGTTTATACACCAGACAACAATACAGTCTGTTGGAAAATGCTAAATATGACAGGTATAAACTAGTCAACTAAAATCAGACAGACCACTCAAATTCAGGTTTAAAAAAATCATGGGGAAGAAATCTAGATTACTTGAAAATCAAAGTCAAAGGTTCAAAAGTTTATTACAGTCATAAGACCAGTCACAATAAATACAGATAAAAAGGACAGAATGAATAAATACATAAAAGATATGGGATATATGTGTAAAAGACACACTCATTTCATTAATTTATTTCCCAGCAACTGACGTTTCCTTCGTCAAGTGATACCGCTTTTTGAGTGCTATCACACAGAATTTTGCTACTGCATATGATACAGTTCTCTGACTATCACCTAATAGATATACCCGAAGGGTTTCAGGACTAAGATCTATATAATACTGTAATGGTTTGAATCTGCAGAGTAATGGAATAATTAATTGTAACCTTTCTTCTTGATAGAATTTGCAGTGCAAAAGTATATGTGTGATAAATTCAACCACTTTGTTTGAACAGGGACAGCAACGCTGCTGCAAGGGCAGGTGGGAGAATATTCCATGCAAAACCGCAGAGGGAAATGCGTCAAACCATGCTCTAGAGAAGGCCCACCTGCATCTTTTGTTTGTAATATCTGAAAGATATAGGGATATAGTGTAGCTCAATCCTTTTCTTAAGCTTTTATAGTTTAAAGAAAGTATTGCTACGTCATTTTGGGACTCTATATCAAGTAATCTTTGGGTGATTAAGGCTTTTGCTTTGTTGAGTCCCATATCAAACAGGCTTGCTGAATCCAAGCCAATCACCTTAATTTTATCAGCTATCTTTGAGCACCATGTAGGATAAGGGTCAGAAGCTAACAACAAGGGAATTAAGCCCTTTGGTTCAAAATGAATTTTTAACCAGTAATGGATGACATGTTCCCAGATTTTTAATTCGACTCTGGGCAAACCAGCTTCCTGCCTAAGAATGACATTAGGAGTACTTGAACATCAGTGGCCCCACTGCTGGACCTCCTGATGGCACCTGATATTTTTTTTGGCCACTGCGTGACAGAGTATTGGACTGGATGGGCCATTGGCCTGATCCAACATTGGCTTCTCTTATGTTCTTATGTTCAGTGAATTCATAGGAACATGCTCCACAGATGAAATAGATACTTGGTCACCAAACTGGATTCTTCTACCATCTCAGTTTTACAGTAATCTAAGACTACTAGCATTTAAATAATAACAAAGTTGATCTCAATTATTTCGTAAGGAAGCTTTTAAATAGATTTTGAAATATTTTTAATTAAACTTTTTGTGTGAGTATACTCCCTTTTTTCTAAAATGGTATCCTATAGACAGTAATGTCTTCCTTCATCTGTTTTCATTATTTCTTTGTTGTTTGTCTATCAGGAAGCCCCCATGCTTTGTTCTTCTTCAGTTCCTTTTCTTTTGTATTTGAATTGTGGATCCCCCCCATGCTATCACATTTAGAGTGAAAACCTATATTCTTTCTAAATAGCTTGCCCATATCCCCAGTAGCAACTGACAGGATAAATTGAAAATTCCAGAGCAGATGACAACTCAAAACAATAGATGACTATATTTTTGCCAGCTAGTTCACTGTGTCAGATCGAAAGCTTCATTTCTCAAGAAGAAGGCTTTTTATGAGTAAGACGGCAGATAAATGGCCGAGACATATTGTAGAGATACCTTATAAAATCTAGTTTTCTATTAATCTTTATTCTTAAGTCACTGCATTATGTAGGCATTGCAGGGAAATTCTGTCAGAGGTTTATGATAATATATGGGACATTTGTGATTAAACGCGTAGCATGTGAGGTAGACATTAAAAGTTTAATTTGAGCTAAATTGCATTTCTGTCCACTGGGAAATACTAGTGAGAGAAATGAGAGGCACACAATAATATACATTGATTTTACATCATATCTTTCCCTGATGGTTTCTTTTTTTCCCCTCATGACATATACATGCCCTGCCCTTTAATTTTTTTTAAAAAAACCCACTAACAGCCTTCTATTTTATTAATACAAGTTGCCTAGTGATTAGAGGCATTCCTAATTTCTTGCAAGAGCTTCCCTGTGCAGCAATAAAATGGCTTAATGAAAAGATTCAAGGGGAAAAAATCTTCTGACATTAAGTTTTATCTTTCACAGCAAGAGTTACAAAAAATCCTGAATTGGCAGTTATGGGCAGATATGCTATATGTATATATTAGGAAACAGTTACATGCTTTCTTTGTGTATTCACATCTTGTCAGTTCAGTGACAATCAAATGCTCACAAGCCACAATTCCATTCTCTGTCTCTCTGTCTTCCACCCCACACTCAGAATTCCACAATAGCCATGCTTGTACCAATCAAAACTGCCATCATAACAAACCACTGAGATGATCAGTTGAACAGGAACAGTCTATCCAGATAGAAATACAGAAGAAATATCAGTTGTGTTTAACATCAAAGCTGCAGTTTGACAGACTGCTTCTTGGTGTTAATTGGGATGTTGAAATAGTATATTTTATTTATTTATTTTTCAAAATGTATATCCCACCTTTCTGCCCTCACAAAGGCCACCAAGGCAACTAACAAGTTAAAACATACATGAAAAATAACTTTTTAAACCCATTAAGATCAGCCCTTACCCTAAAAAACTTCATTAAAACATTAAAAACAGAGCTAAAGTATATGCAAAAACATAAAAACAGCAATTACAACTCTGGTCAAGAAGGACAGATCACTAAGAGAATACCAAACCAAACAAAAAAATCTTCACCTGCTGGTGAAAGATGGCAACAGAACCACCCTGGGGAGAGAATTCTAGAACTTTGGTGCCACGATGGAGAAAGTCCTCTTTCAGCAGGCCCATAGCTATGGTGGGACATTTCAGGGCTCTGCCTCCTCAAATGTGAGGCATGCGCCACAACAGCTGCTTCCCCTCTCCCCCTCCCTTGCCCCTCCCTCACTTCCTGGGACAATAAAAGGGCCCTCCAGCTGATCAGCGGGAGCATGTGGCCTGCTAAACACCTGGAGGGCCCTTTAAATCTTGGAGGAAGGGAGGGAGAGGGGCAGCTGCATGCCTTTCCTGAACTCTAATTGGCGATTTCACCACTTGGAGTTCAGGCATGGGCAGACCCTGCTTGAATAACACCATTTAAAGGGAACCCTTTAAATTTTCACACGCCCCACCAACCCGAAATTTCTGGCTATGGGGCTGTCTCCCAGGTTGCCATTCTCCTAATCCCAGAATCTGAGGGGGCCTGAAGCAAGGGCTTCAGAAATGACTGTACTGGTCAGGCAGGTTCATAAGGGAGTGGGCAGTCCTTCCAGTATGTTGGTTCCAAACCATTAAAATATTATTATTATTTTATTAAATTAGATTTATTAGGCTGCCCTTCTCTGCAAGCAGGGCTCAGGATGGCTTACAACAGAACAAGTTCAATAAATAATTCAAGTTAAAATACCTATAGCATATCAGCAAATAAAACAATACACTTCCCAAGATGGTGGAAAAGAGATTTTAATTTCGACAAGCCGCCTAGGGAGGAAGGGGATTGTAGAGGGTGGGGGTGTTTGAGATTGCCATATTTTAAACTGTCCCATTGCTGTCCTCAACCAAAGGACTGGTGGAACATCTCTGCCTTGCATGCCCTGCAGAAACTTAATAAAACCTACAGGGCATGGATATTCTCCAGCAGAAAGTTCCACCAGACAGGGCCAAAAAAGCCCTGGCCCTAGTTGAGGACAGCCATATCTTTCTTGGCCTGGGGACCACCAGAAAGTTCTTATTCCCAGAGCATACTCTTCAGGGGGCATACTGAGAGAGGTGGTCCCAAAGGTATATGGGTCCCTGACTACTAAGGGCGTTGAAGGTCAAAACCAAGATCTTGAACATGATTTGGTACAAGATTAAAACCAGCACCTTGCATTGTGCCTGCAAACAAATCAGGAGCCAGTATAGATAGGCTAAGAGTGGGGTGATATGATCCTATGACCCACTCCAGTTGACATCCTTGCTGTAGTATTCTGCGCCAATTGAAGTGTCCAGATGCTTCTCAAAAGCAGCACTGCCATAGCCAGCATTTCAGTAATCTAATCTAGATGTTTACCAGGAAATGCACCACAATGGCCAGATCTTTTCTGTTTGGGAAAAGCCACAGCTGGCTAACCAGCTGAAGCTGCTAAAAGGCACTCCTGGCTGCAGCTGCTACCTGCATATCCAGCAGCATGCCTGAGTGAAAGAGCACCCTGAGTCTATGGACCTGTTCTTTCAAGGAGACAGAATGGATGACATCTTAAATCCTGGGTCAGACCTTTCACCCATAAGTAGCACTTCTGCTTGGTTGTGATTAAGCTTCAGTTTATTTGCCCACATCCACTCCAAAACTGCCTTCAGGCACCAGTTCAGAGTTTCCACAGCATCCCTGGGATCAGCTGGAAGCACAAGGTGGAGCTAAGAGTTATCTGCATATCAACCCAAATCTCTAGATGACCTGACCCTGAAGTTTCATACTGAGGTTTAAAGGGCATACGGGACAAGATGGAATCTTGCAGGACCCTATCGGCCAAAGGACTGAACAGATGTCCCCACCCACCTTCAGAAATCAGTCCCCCAGGTAGGACCAGAACCACTGCAGAATGGTCCCTCCCAATTCCCGTCCAAATAGGTGGTCTAGAAGGATACCATAAAGGATATCAAAAGCCACTGAGAGATACAGCAGAATCAAAAGAGTCGCACTCCTGCTGTCCCTCTCCCATCACAGATGATCCACCAGGGTGACCTCTCCTGATCACAGCAAGGTGTGGCATTAGGAAAGCAACCCTAAACAGGTATACTCAGGCCCCGGTCACACGGGAGGTTTTGCCCCGCAAGAGGGATGGATCGGGGGCACAGCAAATGGGCGCGATCACACTGCAACATTTGGGAAGCGGCGCGCACCTGTCCCCGATCCGTCCCTTCAGCCCGAAAACGTGCATTTTAAAAAAAAAACCTAGGAAAGAGTACTACCAACCTGAAACGCCGCAGCAAGCACAGCCGTGGGATCGCCGGTGTGCCCGTCTTCAGCAGCATCTGAGGCTCATGGCCAAACTGCGCATGTGCACACATGTGCAGCCGGCTGCCTCGCTCTCCCTTCCATGGCTTCCCCCCTGGCATCTGATCGTGCCGGGAAGCAACTATGTGGTGGCTCAGGGGATCTGTCTGATCCTACCGCCGCACGTCTCTTTTGGTGCGGCTCTAAAAAGCTGCACTTTGGCCATGCCAATTCCCCCCGTGTGACCGGGGCCTCAGAATCCTACTCAGGTCTATTCAATGAGGCTTACTTCCAGGAACATCTTTCTAAGATTGTACTGTACAGCATGAGAAACAGGTGTAAATGAGAAACTTTGTATATATTTGATGAAGACACTGGTGCATTATAAATGTAATATCAACATTCCAATGAACTGGATCATGACCTGATATACTAGAATCCCACAACCTTTGTGCTAAATGTTGACTTATGATTTGACAGTATTCTATTTGAACTGTTATGTTTATATCTAGAACATAAAATATTTATAGGATACTGCTAAGCCATTTTATATAACCCCCCCAAGACTGTGATAGCTGAACACTAAGGCAAGCATTCCTAAATTTAAAGTACTATCCTAAGATGCTGATAACCATATTGCAAAAATAAGACTCACATCCATGAAACAATTATGTTGTTAAGTAGCATAAACAACAACAGAACATTTATTGCAATCACCTACAGCTATCAATTGAAGATACTTCAGTAGTTCATCACACACCTAAATTCTATTCTGGTTAATAGTGCAGCTTTCAGAAATGCAGTGGGAGTTCAACCAATGATGATATAAAGACAACTCATAATCAAAAATGGTTGACCAATAAGAATATCATGCTAGACTTTCATCAAGGCTACACAATGGAATGAAATGCACAACAATGCCAGCTATATCCATTAGGGAATTTCAGCAGCCTGCTGTTTTATACTCCCTGGCTTTCAATTCCTGCCAATGGTCCTGTGGCCAGCAGGAGAAAAATAAGGGGGAAAATGATATTGGGCTACAGCATGACATCACTTCCAGGCATCAGTTCCCTCTAGGAATCACCAAACTATATGGTTTTACTATAGAGTTCCCATTGATTCCTAGAGAGATGTGTTGTCACTCTTGACTGAAGGTACTCCCCATGTCTCTGCCCCCCTGGCCTCCCTCCAGCTACCAGATGCTGGCTGGCAACTGTAACTTTCTCTTAACACAGTCAGAAAACAAAATGTCACCATTCACGCATCCAGGATGCTGCTTACATATATTGTATATGCAATATCTTGCAGAAAATATCCACCAAAAGCAAGTGAGCTGCATGGTAAACTGAAACTGTGCAAAACAACAAACCATGTGAAATAATATACAAATCAATATAAATAAATTAAATGTACAATATTTTTATAATATTTGTATATTTGTTGTTGTTCAGTCGCATGGTCGAGTCCAACGCTTTGCGACCCCATGGACCAAATCACGCCAGGCCTTCCTGTCTTCCGCCATCTTCTGAAGTTTGCTCAGTTTCATGTTTGTTGCATCTATGACACTGTCTAACCATCTCATCCTTTGTGTTTGTATATCCTTTATACAAATTGTGTATCCTTTATATTTGTATATAACGTATGTCAATTATCAAAATACTCTCAACTATAAATATATATCATGATATGAATTAACAATAAACTCGAACTATAATTGGTGCAAAACAAAATAGTTGTGGCAAAAATCTTTTTACAAACAGAACAGAGTTCCCCAATCCACTGGCAACTTCAAAGAGAAATGCTGAGGAATGAATGAATATAATCAATCTATTTTACATTTCTATAGGTGTAATCCTGGTGGGCTCTGTGAGCAACCTATCAAGGCAATCACTCCAATGTTTCTTGCAGCAAACTGCATGACAACATGTAAGCCTGCTACTCAATCCACATTTCGGCCAAGCTTCTGCAAAATCAGGAATGTTTACAGAACAAAAAAGCCCTTATCAACAGGGGTCATTTCCTGCAGGAGCGCACAGGAGCAGAACTCCAGCAGTAAAGTGCCCCAGGCCACAAGGAACAAGAAGGACCAGGTAAGTTGCAGAGCCCCAGATAGCAATCCAAAAGAGTCCAGTGGCACCTTTAAGGCCAAGGTTTATTCAGGTACAAGTTCTCCCTCCTCTGTGAGGGCAGATCTGTGCCCCCCCCAATAGCTAGCAATCCAAGAGAGTCCAGTGGTGCCTGAGCAGTGGGTGTTGCCTTCTGACACACTTCTGGTGATGCCAGGGTGTGTAGCATATGTAAATAAGTTATGCTAATGAGTTATGCTAATGAGCTCCTGAACCTCTTTTTCTATGAAATGACCCCTGCTTATCAATATTTTAAATATTCTTTCAAGAACTTCTGATGCATCCACAATCTTATGGACATCTCCAAATTATTACAGCAAGCACAAGGTCAAATGAGCTTCAGAGTATGGATGGCTTATGTTGTTCTAGCTCTGTTTGAAACTGCCAATCTGATTATTTTCAAAGGGGGAAAAGCCCTAGCTTTCAGCAGTGGTGAGTCTCCTAATGAGCACTCTTGAGAGGAGTGGCTCAGAGTCCTTGCTGCGGCCTTTGGAGGTATCTTCAATCTTGTTTTTTTTTTCCCTTGGGGTCCTGAGGTTTTCCTCACATGAACTTCCCTAATGTTGGAGCCAGGGAACACAGCAGCAGCCTCCTTCTGACCTCTATGGTGGAGGGTGTTTCTGTATGAGTTACCAACACCCATATATTCACAAATTTGCCTGAGACCACTTTAATAAACTATTATTTTTAAAGAGAACAAGACTTAAACAGATTAGGTTAACAGTCAGAAATGTATCTGGAGGTACAATACCAGTAAGTAGTTCTAGGGTAGGCTGCAGACAGCTATTAAACTCAAATAATAGTGGTACCATGGCCACTCCAAGGGGGTAAATCAGGTAGATATGACAAAAGTAGGATCTGAACATAAAGTATTGAGAGAAGAACAGTAGGCCATATCAAAGTGCAAGGTAGACTGCTGTTCTGGTAAAAGTTTAAATATATTCATCAAGCTGAGGGAGAAGTCATTGTACAGGTAGAGAATAGAACAAGCTCTTCAGGTTCAATATCTGTAATGCACTGAAAACCCAGTATGGCTCTGGGAACAAATGTTTCTTGAGAACACAGTAAATGTGAAGAGCATACAGCTGGGCCCACAGAAGTTAGTATTCACTTATAAGAGCATAACTCTGTGTTCATTCTTTTATGTTTTAAATGTTTCTGCCTGCTAAAGTGTTAACTCTAAGAGGGAAAATTACTTAAAAGAACAATGAGATTGGGTCTAAAGATTCCTTTCTGATAAATGAGGAACATTGATCCAACAAATAAAGGTGTTCTCTAAAAGAAATAATTCTTCTTCATTAGAAGAAGGTTTCCACAAACAAAGGAAGATACCACATTTAGTGAAAAAGAATCCTGGGATCTGGTAGCCAAACTTCCATATTCATTTTGTGGAAAGGCACTTTTTAATGAGTTTTTATTGGTTATAAACATAATTCCAGAGCCATATTTCCATAGAGAAGAAAACTAATATTATATAGATTTTTTAAAATTTGTATTGATGTCTTATTTGTATTGATGTCTTACATTTCATATTCATTCATAATCCTTTTCATAAAGTTTATATAACCAAACATCAAACACATCAATTTTCCCGTTTATTATTCCCTCTGCCCACCCTTTCACGAGAAACCAGAAGAAGAACCTTATTATTATATCTGTAACCACGAGTACACCCTATGGAGTTTTATCAATACATTGTTATTGGACCCCCCTTCTCTTACCCATCATAATGCTATTACCGCATGAGTCACTAGAATCATAGCTTTAAATAAATCCTTTTTGGATTTATCTACTTTATTATCTCCCAGAATTCCCATAAATAACACTTTCTTATTCAGCTCATTCTTAATGTTACATAGATTATCAGCCTTTTCCAGAATCAGTTGCCAAAATTCCCTTGCCTTAGAGCATTTGCACCAAAGATGTGCATAATATGCCCTTACCCTTTTACAATGCTAACACTCTGATTTCATTCTCTTAATCATATATGATAATTGAGCAGGTGTCCTATACCATTTCAAGATTAATTTAATTTCCAATTCTTTAATTTTTTCCCCATTTTTATTTCCAGTATTCTCTTCATTAGTCTATTTACCTCCTGTGCTGATAAGTTTACCTACTTCTCCCATTTAGTTTGTATTGTCCTAATCATAAAATCCTTATCTTTGTTCAATATATACACTTTCCTTGCAAATACCTTTCTTATTATCATCTTTAGAACTATAGAAATTTTCAAAAGAGTTATCCTCCTTATTTACTGCTTCAGAAAATGTCTTTTGTCTCCAAACACTATATAATCCCATGATCCTTAGCCAGTATTGGCTTGTCATTTTCTCTAATAGTTCTTGTATTGGGATCAATTTTCCTTGAGAGTTATACATATATTTCAGCCTAAAGAAACCTTCCCCCTTTAACTCCTAAAAAGTTGTCTCGAAATTTTTAAAATCTAGACTTAAAGATGCAAGCAGTGCCCAATTTGAAAGCATTGGTATCCAAACAGCTTGTTTCTTTTCCCAAATCCTTAATATTGTCTGCCTTGGGCCTATCGTCTTTTCAATTTCATTTTTTATCTTCTGTGTAAATATTCCAAATCTCCCTACTCCTCCATTTATAGTATCCTCCCATCTCACCCATTTCTCTAGACTTTTACCATCTATTTCCATCATCATTCTTATTTGAAAAGCTTCATAATACCTTTCCAATTGTGGCGTGTCCAATCCTAACTCCTCCTTTGGGGAGTATATCACTTTCCTGACTACTCTAGCTTTCTTCTTCCCAAACACCCACTTTTCAGTTCCCTGATCCCATGTTACTAACTGTTTTCTAAATATCCATTCTGGGAGTACCTGAAACAAATATATCATCTTAGGTATTATAAACATTTTAATTGCCCTTATCTTCCCCAATATACTCAGATATTTTTTATTCCATTGGTTTATTTTTTTTATATATTAGATAGATGTGTGTAAACTGAAACTGCCCTATAGGGAGGCCAGGTCTTCTGCTTTGCTGAAAGATCTCCTGCCCCCTGCCAGCTCTGCCCATGCCCACTCATCTGGGTGATGGGGGGGGAGAAAGGCTGGAGAAAATTGGAGGTGGGTAATCTGTGTTAAACCATAGATGTTTCATCAAATGCTAGAGTGTCACTTCTATGCAATGACATCACTTCTGGGATGCACTGGAAGTTATATCACTGTGTTACCAGCAATGTTTCCAGGAAGTGCACACACACACAGTAAGTCTCCCACCTGTTGCCAGCCTCAGACTGGAAACTCTGCTTCCCAGCCAGTATTACTTCCGTATTGCTGAGGTTCAGTCCAATCTTAACCCTTTAACCACAGCAGTCAGGCAGGGATTCAAGACCTCTACCACATTACCAGGAGAGATATAGAGCTGGAAAGAGAGATACAGAGCTGGGTATCAGCATATCGATTCTAAAACTATTAATGGTTTCTCCTAATGCATAGAGATTGAAAAACATGGTGAGATCTGTGGAATGCCACAGCACAAGTGATGACAACTGGTGTCCAATGGCAATCCTTTGAGTCCAGTCCATTAGGAATGATTTAAACCAATCCAAAGCACATCACCTAACACCTACTCCCCCCCCCCAAAAAAAAAAAATCAGCAAAAATGTCATGGTCTGCTGTGTCAAAGGCTCTATAGTTTTACACAGATCCTGTAAAAACAAGGAGGAGGCATGGTCTTTGTCTCCATCACCTGATGCCTTCAGCATTGTTTCCATCCCATAGCCAGGCACTATGTTTCTCACTTTCAGTGGGGTCCAGCTGACCCTTGCTGACTCAGTAAAGAGCCTAGGAGTTATACCGGGTCCAGCATTAATTCTAGAAAGCAAGCAAATGCAGCTGCAAACTTTCTTCAAACTTTCTTCCCAAGACCACGGCCACACAACCTGGAAAATCTACAGCAACTAGTGAACTCCGACCATGAAAGCCTTCAACAACATATTAAACTTAATTTAGGGAATATGGCCCCCTACCTTGACTTGGCCAATCTGGCCACCTGGATCCATGCCAAGGTAAGATTTATTATTTATTTATTGAAGAAGAAGAAGAAGAATTAGATTTATACCCCACCCTTCATTTGGAGTCTCAGAGCGGTTTACAATCTCCTTCCCTTTCTCTCCCCACAATAGACACCCTGTAAGGTAGGTGGGGCTAAGAGAGCTCTGAGAGAACAGGTCTGAGAGAACTATGACTGACCCAACATCACCCAGCTGGCTGCATGTGGAGGAGTGGGGAATCAAACCCGGTTCTCCAGATTAGTGTCCGCTGCTCTTAACCACTACACCAAACTGGCTAGCTGTCTTTCTTCATTGTGTAACTCAAGGTGACTGACAATATAAATAAAACATTATTCAAAACATAATAAAACAACAATTTTAAACCCCTTAAAAGTCACAGTTTAAGATCTCCAAATAGGACTTCCAATAATAAAAGCTAAATAAATCAAAATACATTCTTAAATAAAATGGTCTTCAATTGCCTCCTAAAAATTGCCAATGAGGAGGCAAGGTGTACATCCCTGGGGAGGTTGTTCCATAGTTGTGGGGCTGCCACTGTGAGGACCCCAACCCAGCCAAGACCCTCTCTCATTTTGGACTTAGTTGTTTTAATAAGCACCCACTTTTACAGCCTAAGTGCTAAGTCTCCAAGCTGAAATTTGGAGAGTCTCATAAAGGCTCCTAGGTAAAGCCACGACATTGGAAAACCTCAGGGAAAAAGAGGAATGGTGTGCTGGAATTGGAAACTAATTAGGTGCAATCTCCCACAGCTCAGGGTAATATCTTCCTCAGTAATTTTAGCCAAATGTACCCTTAGCCTGGTGTGCCAACACCTAATGGTGAACACTATCAGTGAGATTCTAGAAGTTGACACAACTTTATTGCAATAAAGGGGATATTGGCAGCAAAAACCCCAAAGACTCCATTACCAAGGCATTAGCATTAGTCTTTTATACAGTGTAACAAACAACTTCTAGACATGTGCAGATGTCTTTACAGAGGTTGTATTTCCAGTGTTTTTATATAAGTGCAATTGCTAAGCATATATCTTTGTACCATATTTGGAATAGTCATATATCTCCTGAGCTTTGCAAAACAACTTCTGTATTTCTAAAAACAACTTTTGCTTAACCAGCCATGTTCTGGAACATCCTTACCTCATACTCAGTTTGCCACATCCTGTTTTGCCCATTTTGCTGTTGCTGAAATTAGCCTAGCCTGCACAGTGATAAGAAAATGGCATTTGTCCATTAGCTTGCCTATCAATAACAAAAGACTTTTCAACACAGACATCACCCAATATCCCAGAGGCATCTGCCCAAACTAAGGCTGTTTCATTAACCAGTGTCTGGTTCTTCTTTTTCCTTTTCTTACTCAATCAAGACAGGCACTCAAGTCATTAATTTGTGCTCCATCCTGTTTTAGGAGCTATCTTGACTCACCCAGACTTTTGTGCCAATGAAGATCTGGCTCACTTCAGCTTAATTAAGGCTGCGGTCACACGGGCAGGAAAATGCGGGGGGCAAGCGTGGCTGTTTGCTCCAGGGCAAAATAATGTGCGGTTGCGCAAACAGAAATCCCGTGGAGGTCCTGTGGTGGGGGGGAGGTGCCGATCACACCACAATCCTGTGGCGTGGCAAAGAAGTGGCGCACCGCGGCAAACGGGTGGGTTTTTTTCTGTACACCAACGTGTGCGCATGCCCCGTTGGGTGCTTGTGCGCATCCCGAGGACTCTTGAAAAAAAAACCCTTTTTGCGAGGGGACATGGGCGGGCACCGGATGCTATGGGATTCCACTAGAAACGCGATCACGCACCCGACCTTGCCCCGTGGTTTCCGGAAACTAGTACCTCCGAGGTACTAGTTTTTTACTGCGCATCTTTGGAGTGAAGCCTCAGGTAAGCCACGGGAGCTCTACGCTTCCCAGATGTGACGGTGAGATCGTGCCCGGGAAATCCGCCTATTTTCCGTCTCTCTAGCGTGCCTAATGCTCTGTGTGACCACAGCCTAAGGTATGTTAGTCATGTTTCCTCACCTGGGCTCTTTGTGCCCATGCAGATTTGGCTCACAATAGCATAAGCAATGTATTTTCATCACCAAAGTTTGACAGCCATTGACTTTAAACCAGCCAGTAAGATTCAAACTTTTTATCCTGACCCAATCCAAAGTCAGGATGGCCCAAATCCCACCTACCCTGGAGATCTTCTGCCCATAAAAGAATGGCCCCATGCCATAGCAAATGGTTCCTCTGATCTCTGGTCCAGATCTCTGCTGGTCAGAATTCTGGTGTCCTGCTGAGAACCCCTGCTGCACTTCACTGTTTTTTTCTCTTTGCTTAGCTGTCTTTTCACCCTGCTTCTTGGACCTCAGCTGCGTTTGACCCTCAACTTCTGCAGACCTCAAGCCTAGGATTTCAGGCCATATGCCCCTTCCCTGAAACTTACCAGTTTGCTCCTTCCTATTTTTTATAAGTGTGCCCTCTTGCTGGTGTGTGTGCATGTGTGGTCACTTAGGAAATTAGTTCTCAGGTGCCCAGTTTAGGTTCTTTACATTTTTATTCTTTTTATTTTGACTACAGTAAAGCTATTTGTTTGGGTTTGCAATCACTCCCTCACTCTCTTTCTTTATCATTTTATTTTGGGGTATCCCTACTGAGATTCACCCTGGTATGCACAGACTTACAAGGTCCTGTGTTATTCCTTTCTGAAATCCTTTTAAAGGTAATTTCCCCTTCTCTGAGTCCAGTTTGGGTAACACCACAGCAAAGGCCCTCTCTTGTGTATTCACTGAACAAGTGTCTTTAATTGGATTGTTGGATTTCAGGGAGAAACTGGATGAAGAGGAATTAAGAGAATCTCTCTTAACAGCACTACCTGCAAACGGGCAAAATCAATAACCACCCATACAGCTGCACTCTTTTGTGGCCCCAACCCTGTGCAATGGCCTAGTTGAGGACATTAAGAACTACATGGAACAGAATTGTTCAGGAAGGCACTTTTATAAAGGGGGGGAATGCTATATTATATAAGAGTGGCCCAGGAAGATGTTTTTATAAGGAGAACAGGACTGTGAACTATACCACTGTGTATAGCATGTATTATCTGTTTGCTGTATTTTATTATCTCACTGCATTATTTTTATACTTCTGTAACTCTGTTATCTTCATTTTTAACATAGTACATTTAATATATCCTCTATATGCTTTGTTTTCAGATTGCTGTAATCTTAGTCCTGTTATACCCAGGCTTGTAGCTACTGTGGGTCCCGCCCCCTGCAGTTTTTACAGGCTCCTCCCCAATCCTTGGCTCCCCTCCTTCCCCCCACCCTTGCTGCCCTCAGCCCAGCAGCCAGTGACTCCATGCCACCTGCTGCTGCCCCAGCCATCCTTGCTGCTGCCGGGAGGTCAGAGGGGAGGGCTTCTGAGTGGAGACACCTGCCACCCACTGTGCCTCCCTCCTGGACACCTGCCTGCCTACCTTTCTGCCAGGGCTAGCCAGGCTCCCATGAGGAGGAGGCAGCCTGCTCTCTGCCGCTGCAGACCAGCTGAGGGGCTCCTCTCCTCACCACCTTGGGGGCAGGTCACATGGGGTGGGCTTGGTGCTGGCCTTTCTCTTTTCCCACTGCCCTTCCAAGGCCAGCAGCACTTCTCCGAGTCCGAGCCTTTTCCCCTGCAGCGGCAACAGCAGCCTGGACACTTGCCTTGCCTTGCTGGAGTTGTGGACCTGTCCTCCATCCCCTTCTCCTCCTCCTTTCCCTTGCTGTGTGGCCTCCCCCACCAGCCAAGAGGAAGGGGCAGCTGCCTGACTGAAGCTATTTGGGGTCCAGAAGCAGCCAGAACTTTGCCAGGCAGGAGTGCATTGAAGGTGATGCAGAAACATACGTGTTAAATCTATAGGGACACTACATTGACTTCCGGTTTTTGGCAACTTGTGAATGCATGCATTCCATTGAGCTCTGATGGGTGTGATTCAGATCGAGGTGGCAGAGAGGGGGTTCGGAAGCTTTTGACCTCCCCATGAAGCTCTTGTAGGGAGCTTCTAGCCTGGAGCGCTGGAGGAGCCACTCCTGAAGCCACGGCTGAAGGATTGAGGCTTTTTTTTTGCTCCTTAAGGTCCCGCTGCCCCAAGGCCAGCAATGGCGACCAGAGATGTTACTGGACCAGAGCGTACAAGGACTTAAGCAAAATGACTCTCCCTACGCGATGACACCCAGCAAAAAAAAATATTAGTGAGTCTACAAGTTTCAAAAGAAAGACAAAAGTAAAGAGGGTGGAGGAACTGACAGTGAGACGGCAAAGCCCCATAGAAAAGGCGGGGACTCTCAGGAGGAAGAACCCTACCCTATAGCTCAAAAAGCAGCAAAACAAGAAACAAGCTGACAATAAGCTGTTAGAAACCCACTCAACCCAAGCGGATCGCAGTGGGGCTCATTATTCAATCCAGAGAAAAATCTTAGAACTTTTAAGAACTTTTACCTTAATGTAAACAATGTCGCAGTGTGGGAGAAAAATGGCGTCCAGAGGCAGAGGCACCACAGGAAGCGCCAGCAAAGCATCACCATTCACAAGACCGAAAACTACCACTGATTTAGCTGGTATGATTTCTGAAGCCTTGCACCCCCTGCTGCATCAGCTGACGAATCTCAATCATAAATTTGATGATTTGCAGAAGGAGTTCAAGGAGACCAAAGACAAATCAGAGAACACGGTCAAAAAGCTAAAAAAAGGTTGAAACTAAGACCAAAGAGATGGATCAAAGAATGGACATTGGCTTCTGAAAAACAACAGTTATTACAGTTGCAAGTGGAAAGATCCCTATATGTCTTAAGATTTCAAGGGGTACCGGGGGGAAAGATGAAAATGTAAGAGAAATCTTCATTGGAGCATTGGCCCCCTTGATCAACAGCAAACCTGAAATATTGCAAACAGACATAAACATGATTTATAGAACTTATTTAAAGTTTGTGGGGGGAAATAATCTTCCAGGAGAAATATTTGTTAAATTTGCAGAAAAATTAACAATAGACTCGATATTTAAAGCTTCTGCTTCCACAACATTACAAAATCCAAGAGGAAGAGATAAAAATACTGAAAAATGTTCCACTTGAAATACGTAAGAAAAGGAAGCAATACAGAAATATTACAACATTTCTTCAAGAAAAGAAACGTAGGAAAAGAAGGCGACAGAAGAAAACAGTGATCATCAGGCGTCAGCCACTGACAGTTCCTCATCTACTTCGGTGTCCCTGGGTGAAATCTTTGACTCTGACTGTGATTTTGATTTAGGAGCTGCTGCAGGTCTTATAAGATTAAGATCCCCTGGCAAAAGAAGAAGTGCAAAGACAAGAAGACATCCAAATGAAGATCTGAGATTTTTCTATGCCTTGCCTTGCTAGAGTCGTGGACTGGTCCTCCATCCCCTTCTCCTCCTCCTTTCCCTTGCCGTGTGGCCTCCTCCCCCCTCCAGCCAAGAGGAAGGGCCCATATGCGATACTAAAATTAAGACATTTCTGTTCTTTTTATGAATACTTATTATTTAGAATTGTAAACATAACTTGGTAGGGAAATATCCAAAGCGTAAGATAGATCATTACTGTAATTTGCTACTCTGATCTGGTAGTGTGTAGTTTCGTAGTTTTTAGTGAAAAGCAATTTAATATATATATATATGGACACTACATCCACCTCCAAAAATGCTGTTATGTCAACAGAATCCTAATATCAATTGTATACATTCAGTATTCTAATATACTATCCTGAAAAAGAAATACACTAAAATACCTTAATAGACAGAGGATTTATAGTCCTTCTTGTTGAGAATACATATGTGAGGACTATAACATGCAATAAACCACTTGTATTTATTATTTAGTTATTATTTAGAATTATAAGCATGGCATGGCAGTACTGCACAGACACATAACGGCAGGCTCCCTGAGCAAAACATTGCCCCCCCCCAGCAAAAAGTTGTTAGCTACGGGGCTGGTCATACTGTTTATCGGAGGTCTCATCCTATTGATTGCATTGACTTACACTGTGTGTGATCTACCTTGAGTTTCTGTGAGAAAGGCAGAATATATAAAAATGAATGAATAAATAAATACTCTTTAAAAAGTTTTCTTGAAAAGTTGGTAAAGAAAATTGGGCCTGTTCTGTCTCTTTTTCTGTCTGTATTGATACCACTTCTTAAAATTGGCAAATGGATTTAACCTTTCATAAAAGACTTAACTGGATAGTTGTTTTGTGAATAGATACTAATTATGTAACAATACACAATAAAAATATCAGTTGAATCACTGAGATGCTTATTTTGGAAATGTACTGCTGTTTCAGGGACTATGACCTTTTCCAGTTGTTTAGAACCTATCTTCCTTTGGCTCCTAGAACATACATTTTCTTATTCACAACAACTTAAAGTTTCCAACCTAAAAAGTCTTGGAAAGTTTAAATAAGGTAAAACATTTTATATCCATATTTATGCAGAATAATTTTTATAGATAATATTAATCAAACAAACTGTTTACATACCCTTTCTTTTCTTCCCAGGCAATTTCAATAAAAGACTGCATGGAATCTGTGTATGTGGTTCTAGGACAGAGTAAGAGATCTTTGCATGCAACAGAATGCTTGGTCGGGTTGCTCTTATGTTAATTACATTGGTTAAATCTCACTGAAGTTTAAACTACCCTGTTAAACTAACCATCGATTTCAATAGGTTTAAGTGTGGCTAATTTTAGCTGGAGTGGGGGAATGAGAGTGGGAATCTAATACAACATGATGGCGTGAGAAAATACATGATCCCCGACACCCCTGCTCTTTGATGTTAATTCATTTTTAGAAGCTCAAAGAACAAAGAACGGTAAAAGAGAGCATCCCAGAACATGTGCAGTGGAAATGAAAGTTTCAGAGCATGTGCAGAGTATTTGTATTTTCCCAGATCATGTTGGAAAGCAGGGAAGTCAGGCTTCATATAGAGGGTGGGACTTCAGGAGATTTGGGCACCCCTGAAGACCCTCTAATTTAGCTGCCAGAGGCAGCTGTGTGTGATGAGTCAGGGGAAGAAATTACACACACCAACTGAGTAAAATGCAAACTTGTGAACAAATGACTGGAATTTAACTGTGTTGAGCACAATGGGACTTATTTCTGAATATATGTGCATTTATTTATTTATTTATTCAAACATTTATGCTCTACTTTTTTCTCACACTGATGATGCAAGATGATTTACATACAGAGTACACAATAGACACCATTGTAACAGAGATATCTGCAAACAGGCAAATAGTTTACTCTTCCAGCAGGAGATGCAACATAAAGTAGTCCCAGGAAGATGCAGGTTATGGCAGCCTGATACACACACAGGGTGCGTGAGCCTCAGGGTAAAAGCCAGGACCAAAGATTCTTTGACTGTTGCCCTGAAACTTTCACCTATGAAGAAGCCCAGTCTTAAAACCATTACTAAAGCATCTGGCTCTACAAAACAAGAACTTCTGTATTTGTCTGGGGGGGGGGGATCTTTGTACCTCTCAGTGTACTGCAGAAGGAAGGAAGGAAGGAAGGAAGGAGGGAGGGA
>NW_015168677.1:530666-571913 GCF_001447785.1 Gekko japonicus | reverse complement strand
AAGGAAGGAAGGAAGGAAGGAAGGAAGGAAGGAAGGAAGGAAGGAAGGAAGGAAGGAAGGAAGGAAGGAAGGAAGGTGTAATGCAAAGGATAAAGAAGGGCTTTTACCTTCCAGTTACCAGTGGGCAAGCACAGACTTTCTTCCCATTCCCTCTGCCCTTTTTCTCTGTAAGAGCTGGGAGACAAATGCCCCATGCCATATTGAGAGAAAGCTTCTCCTGCTGCCTTCTTATTTCCAACACAGTTTACCATACTGGATGGAGTAGAGTCTGCACATATTGATTGAAGAGGCATGTCAAGCTTTCAGAGTTGATTAATCCTTTGATTGGGAATGAACACTAATAGTTGGAACGAGGGATTATCACTTGATGGAGGATATGTCACCTTGCTTCTTATGCCAGCCCAAGCAGCTGTTTGTGTGCCTTGTTGGAGAAATGGCCCTGTTTCAGACTATCAGTATCACTATTTCATTTTGACAAAGTAGGAGCTACCTGTATTTAAACTACCAGACCTAAACTTACTCTTGAACCCCATCTAACAAAAAAACTGTTTTAAAAGTTGTTTCCTATTTTATCACTTCACCAACTATGCCCAAATCAGTACCCCCCCCCCATTTTAAGAGCACCATTCTCATTTTCTACTGACACCTGCATGAGTTATCAAAACTCAAAGGAATGTTTAAACCCCTTTACAAGTGCATTTCCCAAGGATAAGAAAACAGCCATTTAAAACTTTATAGATCTCTGCCATTGCTTTAATGCTTTTATACAGAAGATGAGGCAAATTGAACTTTCATTCAAGAGTTCAACTAACAGAACAGCTTGTCGTATTTTACTCTAGTAACCAGCAAAAATATTGGGTAAGCTGTTCTTTATTACAATGTTCATTTTCCTTGTACTGCAGTGCCCCTGGCCTTGGCATATTTCTTGTGAGCTGTTCCTGGAAAATTCTCTGTGCTTGGCAGGTCAAGAATTTATGACATGCCTCTGAGCAACATGGTGGCAAACAGAAAAAAAATCCTTATTCTCCCTAGTACATTCTTGCAAGGCTGACTATTTGAATGTGCACTACATCTGAAATTTTTAGCTTACGGTTCAATAATGCTTTGCCATTGCCTCGGTACTAAAGAAGCCCCATCTCATTTCTAAATTAAAGATACAAGTCATCACTTTGATGCAATGATTCATGTTTGTAAACCAACTGCAAAACTAATCCTTGCCCTTGTTAAAACACAACTCAAATTCATATTATAATTGTGGCTTTTCTTTATTAGGTTAGAATATGATCAGGAATTGTGTTCAGCAGCAACTACACTGGCTGGCAGTGACAACCTTGTGATGGATGCTGGTGAATCTCCATGGGATGCCTGCTATTCAGAACATAAAACAGGCAGAGTAGAGCCTTAGGAGATGAAATAAGATGAGAATGGATGGTGTTTGTAAATCTTAACTTCTCCTCTGCCAGTCCCTGCATATGGGTAATTTGACACTAGAATTACCAAACATCTCCTAGCAAGCTTCCTCAGCATCTTACAACTAGCATCCAATCTGCTGGAGAAGCTTTTCCTAGCATGGAGCTGTAGGTCTTCTGTAGCTTTAATTCCTAACAAAAATAAACTTTCAAATGCTCAGAGCATGTGAGCTGGCTTCCTAGAGCAACTTAAGAAATCCTTGGAGCATTCAACAATACTACCTCATATGCACCAACTGTGTCTGCTACCAACAGACATCATTCTCATCATCTGTTGGATGAGCTGTAGGATCAGAGTAGTATGGAAGAATGCTTAATCACTCCTCTGTTTGGATTCCAATGTGATCATAAATTGTGAGTGGCACTCTCTTATGCTCAGAAAAAGTGATTGTTTCTTTGAGTGTTTGAAATTGGATCATAAATGCTTTGCGTTCAGGGCTCTTTTTGTAGCAGGAACTCCTTTGCATATTAGGCCACACACCCCTAATGTAGCCAATCCTCCAAGAGCTTACAGAGCTCTTCTTACAGGGGTTACTGTAAGCTCTTGGAGGATTGGCTACATTAGGGGTGTGTCACTTAATATGCAAATTAGTTCCTGCTACAAAAAGAGCCCTGTCAGCCCACTCTCATCTCTCATGTGCTGTCTTTGTGCTATATTGAAAAAAAATCAATAAAATAAAAAGGTTCTTAAATCCTGTTGGGTTTTGGGGTGGGACAGAAAGCTATGCGGCTTGTCTCTCTGTTCTAGCCAGTTTGGCTGGCTAGCCCAAGTCGGGGCTTAAATACATGTTACTCTTTTCAGACTGCTCCAGGTCCTATCACAATATCTTAAGTGCTCCTTCTGTTTTGGTGGTCATGGACTTCTTTAAGAAACAAGATTTATTGTAAAAGTTAATTGTTTTAATAACAAACAGTTAGTAGAAATGCCTACAGGCTTGCTTCTGTCAACTCCACAGTCTAATTAACAGCATTTAAATATAGCCCGCACTGTGGAGACACACTTTAGAAAGGGATCATCTAGTTTTGTATCTGATGATCCTGAGATTATGAGGTTGCCTTTAAACAAGATGGAAGAGGAGCATGAAAGGAGACAATTCAACCCTCAGTTAAAAAACAAAACAAAACATCAGTTATCCCATAAAATTAAGCCCATCAAATTCAAATATCACAAAAGACTTGGGACTTCAGTGAAGGTGTAGTGAAACATATTTTTTCAAGATCTAATTTCTCAGGAACTAATAAAAAGAGCTTAATATATGTCATCTTAAGAATGCTCAGGAGAGAGGGAATATCACGGAGGGAAATCAGAGACACTGGGATTTTGCAATAGAATCGGAAATTATTTTGCCAAAGAGTTTCTGAAGGTCAGTTTACCACATTGATTTCCTTTGCAATGTGATTACAGCTTTCTGGTTGCTATGATCATAGTGAATGAGCAAATATATGAAGATGCAGTACAGGGTTACTGATTTTGTACATAGTACAAAATTTCAAAAATCATGTCATTGTATTTTAGATATGCTGAGATAACATAAATCACTGCTGAGTGATGTGCCAGTTCACATGATTGTAAAAGGTAAAGGTAAAGGTTCCCTTGCTTGAAAGCCAGTCGTATCCGACTCTAGGATTGCAGTGCTCATCTCCGTTTCCATCGCTGTCCAAAGACATTTCCGTGGACATGTGGCCGGCATGACTAAAAACCAAGGCGCACGGAACGCTGTTACCTTCCCACCGAAGTGGTACCTATTTATCTACTTGCAATTTCTTGCTTTCGAACTGCTAGGTTGGCAGGAGCTGGAACTAGAGATGGGAGCTCACTCCGTCATGCGGCCCACTCGGGTCTCGAACTGCTGAACTACTGACCTTCCACAGCCTGCAGTTCAGCGTCTTAACCACTTGAGCCACCGCAGCTCCCACATGATTGTACAGTAATGGCCCAGAAACCTAGCACAGAAACAGTCTGCTACATGGTTGGGATGGATCAAAACTAGAGATGAAACTCTTAAATGCCAGCCTTTTGGGTAGGCTAGAACTCACTGTGATATGGGCCTTCCACTTAGCAATGGTGTCCTGAAGTATTTCCATTACTGCTGTGATTCCTGAGGAAGCCTCCATATGGTGTCCCTTACTCCACTTTCCTCATTCCTGTTGTGGCTTGGTGCTGCATTTTCTGATGATGTAGTTTGTTTTTTTAATTGTCTTTTAGTAAGCATTAAATTGATATATTGGATATAAATTTCATTGATTGAGCAATTGGTTTCCCACCTCTGAAATCTTCCTGACGTTGATCTTGAACCCTCACCAATGATTTTACAGTCCCCTAGTGGTTTATTGAGTCTCTTATGTGGCTAAGCTGTGTGGTGGCAAATAGTGTATATAGGTCCCTGCCACATGGGGGGGAAAGGAACGGGCGAAACACACGGCAGCGGGATCACATTGATCCCCTGAGCCGCGGCGCATTCCCTCCCCCCCAGGATAAAATGGTGGGGGAAGCCACGGTGGGGAAAGGGAGACTGCCAAACTGCGCATGTCTGAGCATGCACAGTTCAGCCAGGAGTCGGGGATGTGCCGGCAGAAGGATGCACTGGTGATCCCACGGCCAGGCTTTGATGTGGCGTGCTGGAAAAACCACCTCGGTAGGTGGTTTATTTTTGCTGCGGCTTTTCGGGGGAAGGGCCAGATCGGGGACGGGTGCTCAATGCTTCCCAGATGTTACGGTGGGATCGCGTCCGTTTGCTGCACCCTCGATCTGTCCCTCTCCTGGCCCAAAACCGTTCGTGTGACCGGGGCCATAGATCATAATCTCCTCTCTTAGCACAAAATGCCACATTGTGGTGGAGGCCATGCTTGTGATCTTGAAAAGTACCCTCAATTTGTGCAATGTGCTTTGTAACAACCTCTGCCAGTCACAGCAAGGACATAGCTGAACTGCCTAAAAGGTATTTCTTCTAGGTATTCTATGACGGCATCTGTTAGGTTGCTCTGGTATGTCCTAGCTGAGGCTGATGTTACTCTGCGCTGGTGGGTGTACTCACAAAGCAAAGGAGCAACAAGTGACAGCAGAACTTCATTCTGCTTGTTTAGGATGAGGAAGAAAAAAGATGGAGAGCTTTCAGATGATTAGTTCGATACTCTTTGAAATCTTGAAAGCTCTCAGACTGTGTCTATAGCACCAGACAACTAGAAACCCTAACTGGCAGGAATAGAATGGCTATAAGTATGTGGTACCTGGCACATTAAGGAAGTGATTATGCATTTAATTTGAAAAAGTGGGAAAGCATAGCAGAAAGGGGCTGTGTCTTGGTGGTAGAGCAGCAGCTTTTCGTGTAGAAAGTCCCAGGTTCTATAAGTGGAAATTCCAGTGAAAGGATCAGGTAATAGATGATGTCCATGACCTCTGAAAGCCTGGAGAGCCGCTGCCAGTCAGAATAGACAATAATGACTGTAATGGACCATTGATCTTGTTGGAATAAACAATGCCTGAAGAGAAGACAATTAGAATAGTGAGGTCAGCACCTTTTCTCCTTTTAAGTGTCATTCCTTGTCTGTGTCCAGATAGCTACCCTTAGGGCAATATCCTGCTTCTTCTCGGAAGTTCCACACTTCGTCTTAACCTCTCTTTCAGCTTGAGATGTAGTTTGAACCCTATTTCTGTCTCTCCTTCTTAGTATCAAGTATATTAGTTCCTAAATAAACCTGTATCTACACTTTGATCTGCACCATTGCTGTGAATTACTCTGCCAACAGATCTGACTCTGAATAAGGTAGTTTCATGTGCTCAGAATGGATTTATCTCACTAGGGCAATATAGCATGCACCAAAATAAAATATACCTGTATCTCTTTGGTAGCAGTCATAAGCTAGGGGTGACTCTCTCTTTTCGGTGATGGATCTCATATATACATGCACATCACATAGTATACAGGCCTTATTTTTAAAAAAAAAATAATTGAAGTAATCAATGGAAACATTTCTCTTTGTTTCTGAGTGCTTCCACTAAATCTAATCTCATCTTTTTAATGAGAATTGAGGTCAAGAGTGATGTGATTGTTCAGAATGCTAAGTTGTTTATTTCACTGACCGCTTCAATTACTTTCTACCACTGCAATCCAAGCCTCTCTTTGTTCAAAACTGACTGATTTATCAATAAATCTCCTTTCCTTGACAGCTACTGTCCATTCTTTTAATCAACATGTATTATTTTTTCTCTTATTTCTAGATCACTGCCTGATACAGTATGCCCGTGGTTGTTTGTGTGTGTGTGTTTTTTTTTTTTTTTTTGGAGAATGTGTGATATGAAGGTCAATAGTTGCAATCTGGGAGTAGAAGCTCTGACTTTAGAGAACTATTTTAGTATGTTACACCACTTAACAAGCATGCTGTTCATTTGCACTCCATTCACAAATATGTTAAATTGGATAATTCCAGTTATTTCAGTAACTAGCAGTAGAGTAGCAATGGAATCTACCTATTATGATGACTTATTATATCTCATTATATCAGTGTGCTCATAGTTAAACAAGATGGTTCAAGTGCTCATCAGATCCTCTTTCTCTGTTTCCTTCATTGACAACTTGGTCTTTTCATTAGCATCTCTGGCTTAATTGTCTCTGATCCCATTCTTAATATTCTTATTTCCTTCCATATTACATCCTTTAAAAAAAATAATAATGTGTGTATGTGTATGTATGTGTGTGTATAAACTCCACTGACCTCCAAGTACAATTCTGCTTTGGGTCCTCCAAGAATTCAAGATAATTCAGTGGCAGTCCTCAATCTCCATTTGGCAGTGCACTGTTCTACACTGTCATCAGCTGGTCTTTTAGAGCAGGGGTTCTCAACTTTTTTTTTGCCCATTTCCCCCTTCTGAGCCTCATTTACCTCTGTGTTCCCCCTTATAGTTACTGTTAGCTGGAAAAAAGGTATTTCACCATTTGCACTGTTTATTAATCTAAACTGTATTTTTTAAATGCAGCTTACATGGCTACATGTTCTCATTTGAAAGTGTAGTCATACATATTAGACACATTGGCATCATACTGTTCTGTGGTGATGCAATAAAATTGTGGGCCAGATACTCAAATATTGTCAACATTATTTCTTCACCACATTAGCCATGAGTAATCTTTTTTTAAAAAAAATCACACAAATAATTATTTAGCAAGAAAAATACCTTGGTCTGTATACTATCAAAACACTATGAATATAAAATTTCATTTTTTACAGACTGCCTTTTTCATTAAGATATTGTAGTAGTAGTAGTAATTGTAGTAATGTTTAATATTTATGCTGCTGAAATTAGCACAGAGAATGAGATGTAAAAATTATAACGGACTGATCATAAGCCTGTGTTGTGGGTGGGAGTGCAGGGGTACTTCCACTGGCTGCTGCCACTCTGGTATGGGTTTAACCAAGGAGGGCTCAGAACACCCTCCCTACTTTCTCTTCAGGCTAAGTTGGCCCAATGAGGTGTGAGGACCCAGCAGAGTGACAAAAATATGATTTATTAAACAGATTTGTTATTAACAAGGATGGATTAAATTAGATTAGGTAACATACATGGCAATGAATGGAGCTGGCAACAAAGCAACAAAAATCCCTAACGTGTCTACCTTTTTACTTCCCATTACACTAAGCTCAAGGATAGACTCAGCCCTCTGTGGGTAAGGGGTCACGCTGCCTTCAGTAGCTTCTCTCCAGATCTGCTTCCAAGAGTGCTACAAGGCCTTTTATGCTTTTTGCTCAGGCACCACCTCTTCACCTGTGATTGGCTTCCGTTTCCCCTCCATTTCTCCCTTGCCCAATCACAAAGCAATGAGGGTGCCTGGGAACTGTAGGTCCACAGCCTAATCTATCTGAGGCTTTCTGAAGCCTGCAAGCCTCAATCTTCCTTGGCCTAGGTCCAGGATCATGACAGCCTGGCAGTTAAGTTTCGTGGCCTGCTTAAAAACTTATTATGCCTCCCTAGAAATATGCCATGGCCCCTGGGGGACCATATGGCCAACATTGAGAAACATTGTTTTGGAGTATATTCTGCTAAGAGGGCCAGGATTCCCAGAACTCTATTCACAGTGCTGCTTAAAGGTTCTGTCTAGTGCCTGCATCTCCCTCTCACTCTGATTAGCTACTGTGGGGACAGCTTTCCATACTTACACACATCACGAATCTAGAGATCTACTGACAAACCATCTCCCTTTCCTTTGTGCTTTTTAGTAATGTTTTCAAGCAAGGTTTAACATGATTACAGAGAACAGACTTCCAGCATTCAAAGCAACAAGAAATGTATTTTCAAAAAAATGTCCATATGTACTCAGCAGAGCAAGGGTACAAACTAAAGGTGCATACATACAGATCTGTCTGTCTTCTAGACATAGCTTCCCTGTTGTTATTCTGTGGTAGGCTATTTACCCTTAAAATTATAGCATTCTATCAATCATCCATTAACTTGAGTTTTTGTCCAGGCTGCCTGCCTTTTGTCAGCCATTCAGATGAAGCCCAGCTGAGAGATCTTCTTCATTCAAGTTATCCCCAGATGGAATCAGCCAAACTGGACCACTTTCCCTTCATGTCAAAGGAATCTTCTCTGTTTTTTTTTTGCTCCCCGATTTTTTGGCCCCCCGAAGGGGATTTTTTTATTACATTTTTCTAAAGACTACAAATCTACAACGAAAATGAGGGAAGGGAACTACAATTAGGGATAAAGAAAAGAAAACCCACTACTATCTAAAATCCCAAGAGAGGAGATCCTCAAAATCTCTTAAGTACAAAGTCAGTTCTAAACTCACTAACATTTTTTTGAACTTAGTCAGGTCTGCTAATACAATTTTTGAATCTTAAATTAACTGTTAAAAAGAAAACCCCAGAGCATCTCGTTAAAATCAACCCTTTTCAAAGGCACAATACACAGCCTTCATTTCTTTTTATCCTGTCTTCTTCGCAGTTTATAAGGACTTTTAGGAGCCACTTCTCCCTTCTCTGACAGAGAGTCCTCTCCAGAAGACCCCGAGTCCAGCTCGCCACTGGACTTACTGTCCTCTTTATTGCCTTTCTCTTGCTCACCCATCTGGTTTTTCAAAAAGTCCCGTGCTTTGGAAACAGAGTCAATCTTTCCTTTTTATCTTGAAGTTTGAAGGTTACGCCCTCTGGATACAGCCAGCGATAGCTGATTGTGTTTGTCTGAAGAAACAGGATTAAATCTTTGTATTTCCTTCTCCTTTTTCTTATTTCAAATGGGATGTCTTAAAGATCCTGATGGTGCTGTCCCCGATTTTCAAGGTTGTCCCGGTTGTTGCTCTCAGAATAGTATCCCTCACATGTCTCTTTGAGAATCTCATTACTATTTCCCCAGGCAGATTATTCTTACTCCACCGTCAAATCTGTCACCGGGGCTAATGCTTCGCTCAGCATTTGCTTCAGATTCTCTCCTTTAGATTCTGGGACACCCTGAAATCGAAGAACCAAGTTTGCCTTCTCCATTTGCAGCTGTAAAAGTTGTTCTTCTGTGGAGACTTGCTTCTTTTCCAATTTTTGTACCTTTTCCTTCACCTTTTGGGTAGTGGCGTCAACTTCTTTCACCTTCTCAGCTGTTTGCTCTGTAATTTTAAGGGTCTCATTCACTTGTGCTTTCTGGGTGGTGATACATTTGGTCACTGTTGACAACTGTTCTTTGATGTTAGTCATCTGTTCCAGCAGGGGGCGCAGAGATTCTGCCAACATTTTAGCCAGCTCGGTGGTTCCTTCCGGTCTTGGGCTCTCCCCTTTCGCTTTTAAAAGTTTCTCCTTTTCCATCCTCTTCCCCGCCATCTTTTATCGATTGTTTACTTTTGCCGCAGTTTCTAAAGTCTCTGAATGTGCACTCAAACGCTTATACACGCCTTGGTAAGTTTTTCTCAACAGGTTTCAATGCTTTCGCTTCCACTCCCCCCCCCCTGTTTTTTCACTTAAAGGTTCATGTGCATGGGAGGACCCCCGCTCACTTCACTTCTTGGTCCGTGGGGTGGGGAGCTTTCTTTTTAAATTGTCAAAGACACTTTACTCTGACTCACATTCATATTGGTCTTCCAACCTCGCTTAGTCTCTAATTCAACTGCTCGATCCCCAGCGCTTGTCCCGGGCAGCGTCACTAGGTTCCATATGGACACTAGCAGGAGGGACCATCGGGGTGAAGAGGCGCTTCAATTTCCCAGCATCGTGCTGGCGAAGAGGTGACCTCTCAAAAGCTCCATGGTTAGAAGCCCTTCGCTGGGCCTCTGGGGGGGGCAACAAGCCTGCATACCCCCTCCTTCCCGCTTGTGCATAGCTCGCATCCCCGGGAGGTCCGGGAGATGCGACTGCTCATCGTGCTGCCATCCACCGGAAGTCCTTCTTCTCTGTTTTCTTAACCCCCATTGGGCTGGCCCTTATCATCCTGTTATTCTTAGGATGAGATACAGGGTGTGTCCAGACAGGCAGCTAATCCCGCCATAATGCTGGCTCAAATTTGATCCCGATCTTTTTAATCCATCCTCGCACAACCAGACATCCCCCGGGGGAATTGCCTTACTATGCGCTGCTTCCACTGTGGATTGTCTTAATGGCATCCACTGAAGGTGGTGCACGCAGTGGGTTTTGGTGTTTTTTAAACTTTTTGCACATGCGCATAGGCGTGATCACATGTCCTTGTAGATCCGCACATTCGCGGAATCAAATGTTCAAAGCACCTCGTGATGTCAAAGATTGGTGGAGCGGCGAGGCAGCGAGTAAGCGGCTGGAAGATGGCGTCTCGGTACAGTTCGAACGACGGAAGCAGACGGCAGCGGAGAGGCAGAGTCAGACGATGTGGGGAGAGCGGACGGCGCAGGCGTGGCGGAGCCGGAAGGACAGAGCTGAAGCCGCGCCGTAGCGCGCCGCACGTCGGAGGGGCCCGGCTGACTCACCGCAGGAGTGACCGTCGAAAAATGGAGCCAGAAGACAGCCGAGACATCGAGCCGAGGAATACCGACCCAGAGACCGTCCGGTACCTCCACTGGGTGCTGATAGGGATTGTCCCCCACCCTGTGTTTCTGTGGCCATAGATTAGGTATGAGAATCAAGTGTAAGCCGCTCAGAGACCCCTTAGCGGGGGTTCGAGAGGGGTAATAAATCGAATAATAAATAATAAATAAATAAATAAACCCCACCTACCTCACAGGGTGTCTGTTGTGGGAAGGGGAAGGGAAAGGAGTTTGTAAGCCGCCCTGAGACACCTTTGGGTAGTGAAGGGTGGGATATAAATCCAATCTCTTCTTCTTCTAAGTACAACTCTGAAGCGCGACAAAACGGGATGCCCACAGAACAGGGATGTTTCCAGATGTTTATGTCTGGACATAACCTTTAAATTCGCCAGGCACTCGTGCCTGGCGCAAATCTAAAGAGCTGTCTGAACGGACCCACAGTCTACCAATTGGCACCCCCACATCTCTGTCCCTTCCTAGGTGTTACATGCCTATCAGGATGTGAGATGGCCTTTGATTGTTTTCTGTTGTCTAGAAGCCTTTGAATAACCAGACCTTATGTCCTGGGTTCTTGCAAGAGCCATTGCTGGGATGTGAGATGCTTGAGAACAATTAATAGTCTCCTGTTTCCTGTCCTTTTACCAACAGAGAACCTTTTTGGAAAGAATATGGCATTTTTGCAGCCCCAGAACACCCCATGGTGTAATATACCCCAAAGTGGAAATAACTTCTCCACAGTTGTACATGGAAAATGCTTGACAAACTGTGACAAACTTCCCTGAATTTTGGTGCAATTTGTGGTGGCTCGTGGCAGTCATAAATAGTAGAAAGCACGAGAAACAGCTGAGCGGCTAGGAGCCCTCCACCACTCAGCTGTTTGGTTTAAATAGCTCAGAGCCATTTAATCCACTGCTTTATGCTCTCAGCTGCTTTTTGCAGGGAGCAGAAAGCAGGGGTTTTAATGGGAGCCATTTAAACACTGCTTTTAAACACTGCAGCTTTTCATGGGGCTCAGAAAGCAGGGTTTAAATGGCTCAGAGACATTTGAACCAACAGCTGAAAGGTGAGGAGCTCCCCACCCCACAGCTGTTTGGTTTAAATGGCTCTGAGCCATTTAAACCAACTCTGTTTTCTGCCCCCCATGGCTTTTCATGGGGAGTAGGATGCAGAGTTTAAATCACCCAGATTCTGGCTCTCTTGTGCCAGAAGACAGCCCAATAAAACTGAGCCTGCAGGGAGAAGCCTCCCCACTGGCCCAGTTTTGGGGTCCAGTCCCATTTAAAAGGGCTGCACAAAAGAGCCCAATGGAGCTGAGCCCACAGAGAGAGGTCTTCCCACAGGCTCAGCTTCAGGCTCCCTTTTGCAGTCCCCTTTAAAGGGGCTGTGCAAGGGAGCCCAATCCAGCTGGGAACATGGGGAGAGATCTCCCCATGGGCTCAGCACTGGCCTCCCTTGTGCAGTCTCATTTAAAGGGGCTGTGCAAGGAAGCACAATCCATCTGGGACCACACGGAGAGGTCCCCCTGCCAGCCCAGTTCTGGACTCTTTTGTACAGCTCTGTTTAAAGGGGCTACATAAGGGAGCCCTGAGCCTGCAGGGAGAAGCCTCCCCATTGGCCCAACTTCAGACTCTCTTTGGGCTAGAGATAGCCACGGTCAGCAGAAAGAAAGAGGTGATGTGCTTCTCAGGGGGCATTTCACCTCCTTTCTGCTGGCTGTGGCTCTCCTGGGTGAGCAGAAAGAAGGAGGTGAAGTGCCTCCCAGGGGGAGCAGAACCAAAGTGTTAAATAAGCCAGTAAAGACTTACCTACATTGCAGATATGGCACCAAGCTAAAATTACATGACATCAATATTTCCTCTAAAAACGGAATCCTATCGAAAGCAGAACTGGAACAAAACTTCAGCACAATATTCTCTAGTAATTTTATCTTTAGCTTCACCACATGACGACTCAACTTCATCTCCCATCTCTCCTGCATACCCCTGAGTCGGGCTTTGAAAGATTGCTGAGCATCTCAAATTCTAGTAACAAATGTCTCATTGCGAAGCTATATGATATCTTACTTCATTCAGATAACAACATTTCTTTGAGCTACCAGTCTCTGTGGCAATGTGATTGCAATCTCAACCTTTCTCATGACCAATGGGTTGCAATCTGGTCTTCTTCTTTGTTCACTTCCTCAGTTATCTCCACCAAGATGCCACTCTTAACCACTACACCAAACTGGATCTCAGTGGCTAACAAACCTATACAAACCAATTTGGTTCACGGACCAGAATATCTGTCTGTAGGTTCATAGTTCAGTTCATGGTTCCGCCATGAACCACCAATGAAACCAACTAAGCAAAAGAGTAAAAATTTGGTTCATGCCCATCCCTAGTAATGAGATATAATAATGATAATGAGATATAATATGGCAGCATACTAGGTAGATTTATTCTAACTTCGTTCTGTCCTAATACAAAATAATGGACAGTCATTAATTTGTGAAACCACAATCCACCTCACAGACATTCATTCAAATCCTGGTTTGCATTATTTTCCAATTTCCCGTGCAAATACCTGGGTGGTGCCCCAACCTGTGTTGCAGTGAAAGAGGTACCCAAGGAACAAGCTAGAATTTCAGCCAGGATGTCTGTGTTTGTATATTACACAGAACAATAGTTAAGAAAACTAATCAAGCAAGGATCTGAAGGCATAACTTGATGTTAGTTTATTAATCACAGGTCTTCATTATGATTAATAAACTAAGGTCAAGCTATGGTTTCAGATCTTTGTTGGACATACCCTAACTATTTGTATCTAATGGAGCAATGTTTCACTGGTAACACAAACCACAATTTAATTAAGTCGTGCCGTCTGAAACACATCTTTATGTTTTTCTACAGAGAAGGAACTGTATCTGGCCACTTATCTACTGACTGTCTAATCAATTATGTAACACACAATATAGATGCTAATTTAGCATTTTATATATCCTGTTGTTTGTGTGGCTATTGCTATACAGTCAATGGACCAGAATGTTCATATTGGAATAAATGTTCATCCACAGGTGACAGGCTATTTGTTACCGTTGCATTTTCTCCTGCAGCACAATGCCTTTTTAACCTTAAAATGTGATGACCATAGCCTACCAGGTGTATCTACTGTCCAAACCCCACTGAAAAGACAGGAAGCTTGACTGTACTCTTGAGCAGTTTCCATTCATTTCAACGAGAACTTTTTTTAAAAGGGAAGTTCCCAGTGGAATGTCTACAATATATCTAGAACTATAATACAGCCGCAGGTGCAAAATGTCTTGAACAAATATAGTGGCAAGTAAAGGAAAGGGTTTTTTTTTTAATATTACCATTTGCGAACTGCTGACAAGTAAGGCGGGTTAAATGTTTTTATATTAAATGATTTGCATTTAAACTTGCTCTTCAGAAGAATGCAGACTCCTAAAGTACTTTTGGTATTCATTTTTTACTGTTTTTGTCCTGGTAAGAAAATTATCTCAGAAGCTTGAAACTGAAATTAATTTCCCCACTATACTTATCTCAAGCTTTTCAAAAAGAAGAAACTGAAGCTTTGCATCCATGTCCTATTGTAATAAGTATGTATTTGAAAATAATGATATACTGATGTATGTTAGAAATGTATTACTACTACCCTCTAGATAGTAATCTTTTTTAATGAAAAACCTGGTGATTACATTTGAACACTATTCCCTAATGATAAAATGATGCAAACTATGAAATGTTTATGAGACTGATTACAATTTTTAACAAATAAGTTATAAAGTAGGAGGGGTTGTTCCTCATCTTTGCGTCTGCTTTAGAAAATCAGCTTTTCCTCTCAAGTGGATTATTAGTGTGAAACATTCATGTAATTTAAACTGTAACTAAATAGGACATACTTTCATGCTCATCTTCATGTTCAATACGGAGTGCACATAGTTGCATTCTAAAACCGATCGCATATGACAATGTTTTCTAATGTATGTATCAAGTAGGGAGGATTACGGACTGAAGAAACACAAGAGATGGACCTATGGGAAAAGGGAAATCTCATCCCTGCATCATCTCTGGCTGGTTTCCTCCCCAGCAGCTCCAGCTCAATCCCCCCACCTCCTCTTGCTTCTAGCCACTTCCTTGTAATTATTTTCCCAGTCACTGCATTTTTGCATATCATTTTGACTTGCAGCCCCCAAAACAGCCTAAACTCTAGCAGCAGGAGGAGTTAACCTCAAATTTGGATTTATGTTTCCCTTCCCAATTAGGTTTTCTTTTAAAGCAAGTTTTCTGTGCAAACCTGGGCATTCCCTTCCCAGACTTGGAGAATCCTGTTAGCCATGGCCATTCCTGTTTTACAGATTTGCCCACCTACACTAAGACTAGACATTGGCTATAAGCTATAAGAAATTTTTTACTGATCTTGCAGGTATGTGTGTATGTGTGTGCACTGTGAAATTTGCAGCAAATTCATAATATTTCCCTCAAACTTAGATATTTGAATAAAAGAGTGGGTCTCATATTGCAGTGAAGCTATGTAACTTGTAGAAGCAACCAAATAGAGAAATGACTTGCAGAAGTCAAGTCAGGTGGAAAGAATCTTGGAGAAACAAGGGACAGGGATTGGTAATTTACTTAGTTCATTTATTTCATTCATACCCAACTTTTCTTTCCGATTAGGGTTGCCAAATATGTTTTGGCCGGGATCGGGAGGCTCCCGGCCGGCGTCTGGAACGTGCGTGTGCATCACCCGGAAGTGACGTCGCACGCTGGGGGTGGGGCCACACCATTTGAGGGGGAAACTCTTTGTTTTCCCCTCAAATGGTGTGGCCCCGCCCCCAGCGTGCGACGTCACTTCCGGGTGACGCGCACGCGGGGTTGGGGTTTCCCCTGGGCCCCGATTCCGCAGGAGCGGAAAGCGGGGCACGAAAGTGGGGGGAAATCCACCCCCCGGGGGCATTTGGCACCCCTATTTCCGATAGGGACCCCAAATGGTTACATTGTTATCTGTTCCTTCACTTTATCCTCTCAACAACCCTGTGATGTATGTTAGGCTGCTAGTGTGTGACTGGTCCAAAATAACCCAGCAAGCTTCCACAGCAGAGACTGGATTCAAAACTGGGTCTCCCAGATCCTAGTCTGACACTCTTAACATTACACCACACTAGGATACAGAAAAATGTTCAGTTACAATCTTGGTCCACAGAGGAATTTTGACCCTGGCTCAGCCCCTCAATCACATTAGGAGGACCCAGTTATGCTGCTCTGCTCCTGTCTGCAACTCTTGCATGTACTTCTGCCAAGCAGAAGGTCCCAAGTTCAATCAAGGGTCAGGTTGCACACCTTTTGTCAAAGGAACTGAGGGCAGCTTGAAGGCATAAAGAGAATATGATCCTCGCTCCCCTCAGTCCTAGTTCACACTAGCTCTTCCTTGTCATCTCGTCTGGATGTTAATGTTGGAGTAAATCAACTCAGCATGCCTGGACAGTGGGAGGCACTATATGTGTATATGTGTTATCTCTTAATGAATGGGATGCCTCTTTTTGTCTCACCTGGGAGTCTCTCTTTGACTCTTCCTTCTCTTCTTGTGCCCTTTATTCTCTCTTTCCTCTCGGACCTGCAAGGAGCAGGAGACATCTACAGTTCTCTCTTGTAGAAGCTATGTCATCTTACTTGCACATACATGATGCTGGATTAGGCAGCCACTTATGATAGAGAACTGTGTTCTTTAGATTAGGCTTCCCTTTCACTCCTTTCATTTGCAACATGAATTGAATCTATCTTGATATAACTATGTTTTACTGCACACAATACCACACATATATGATTGTGCAACTTTGCTATATTAATTGATACATAGTCCCAATAATTAAAAACCAAACATGGTTGGTGGGTACTTCTTTCTTGTCATGATATTAAAGCCTCTTGGTTGTAATCCACAGAACGTTTGAAGAAATTGTACAATGCTTAGTGTCTTTTTGATTGGTCTTAGAGTCATTATTGTGGCTTTTCATTTTACATTAGATTATAAATTGTAAAGTTTGAGATTTATTTACAATGGAGTAGTTTAAAAAGAAGTACTCTAAAACAATACCAAGGACTTATTTATAGGAAACATCAGAGGCTGCCTACTAGTAACACCAGTATTCTTGTGTACCTTATCCAGCAAAATAGTTTTCTATCTGGACCACATTACAAAAGCATCTTCCTTTTTGAATTCAGAACCTGCTGTGTAGTAGTGATTTCAAATAACAAAATAGTGTAGTGAAAACCAATATAGATCTCAGCTTGCAAGGCTATTTGAGGGGAGCTGCTGCTGTTTTTAATAGCGGGATCATTCGTCTAACTCTTCAAATATAATGCAGCTATGTATCTCTTTTACAAAATCAATACATTCCCAATTTATGGCCAGCAACTTTCTGAAGGCAGGGTACAAAATCTACCATTATGTTCCATACATATCTTCAGACACAATGTGGTATAACACCTAGGCAGTACTGGATTTTTTTTCCTCATTAAAATAATTTTCCCAAAAGACACTGATATCAAAACAGAATGCACACCCTACATGACATATGTGATAGTCATTTTATTTGTGGATCTACTTATAAGACGTACCTTTGCACATTTATTTTATTTTAGGTTTTGTAAAATTTTATTTTACACAGTTATAGTTAAACTTTTCCCCAAGGGCCCATGGTGGCTTACAAAAAATTATGACAGCAGTCATCAATACCATCAACAATTAAAATAAGTGATTTTAAACAGTACTAACCATTACTGATAATAATAATAAGAATTCAAATATATTCCAAACCCAGTAATTCCACATCTCAAAAAAAGGGGGGGAGAGCCCTATAGACCTCTGGCAGACCATTCCAGAAAGCTGCAGGGGGGGGGGCGGGGCTGAAAAAATCTGTACTGACAGGATGAGTGCAATTGGTACAGGGGCTCATACAGGGAGAGGTGGTCCTAGGGTTGCCAAGTCTGAAGCGGTGCTGGAGCGGGGGACTCCAGCGCAGCTCTGGAAGTGCTCGCATGCGCGCAAAGCACAGGCACGCCGCAACCACATCACCTGGAAGATGACCGTGGCCCCGCCCCCAGCATGCCCGGTGTGGTCGTGTCACTTCTGGGTGACGTGCACGTCGCGTGCTTTGGGGGTGGGGTTCCCCCCTGGGGCCTGATCCGCCGCCGGCGGGGAACGGGCCTCTGGGGCAAGGGTTTCCCTGCCCCCCGGGGGGACTTGGCAAGCCTAGGTGGTCCTTGCATGCCTCTGAATAAATTGCAGAAGATTAAATGTAGCAACCCATCAGTAGAAGGGAGCAGATTTCCAAAGTTCTTTTCCTTTATTGTTCCTTGAGTTCATTCAGCCCTGAATTCTATTTTTCTTGAATTCCATTTCCAATATAACTCAGAGACTTTCCAAAATTAATTCCAGAAATAGTGCATGAACAGTTCAGTTTTGCTTTCAGTTCTCTCAGTGTATTTCTGTCCTTTTCATTGTATATATAATCAATGTGTATATCTGCATTGGGAGGGAAGTTAGTATGGTATGGCCCAACCTCATAAGATCTCAGAAGCTAAGCAGGGTTGGTACTTGGATGGGAGACTACCAAGGAAGCCTCTGCAGAAGAAGGCAATGCAAACCACCTCTGATTCTCACTTGCCTTGAGAGCCCCTTGCTGGGGTCACCATAAGTTGGCTGCAACTTGACGCCACTTTATACACACACACATTTGCATTGTTAAAACATCTATGGATGTTACCAAATTTTATAAAAACACTTTAAATTTAAAAGGCCCACTTTCTGACATGGATTCTCTTTATTTGGAATGAAAACGTTTTTTGGCGTGAACTATATTAATGGAATTTGATGTAATAATTATCATTAAAATTAATGCAGTTGATTAATCAATTATACATCAATGGTGTAAAAGTGGTTTGTAACATATAAATCACATAAAAGCCACATAAAAACAAACAAATCTATCAGAAACACCAACAATAAACATGGACAGAAAGGAGAGGCTTACAACAGCAGCATTAAAACAGCTTTAAAACAGTGAAAACAAACAGTCTTGTTAAGTGTATGTGTATCAAAATCCTTCTTCCGTAGCATTATATTGATGACAGAGAAGAAGTCTTGTATGTCAGGAATTCTGCATAAAAAGAATCTGATTATACATCTAAATACACAATTACTTAACCATACTGGAAAATTCATTAGTAATTAGCAACTGGAAATATAACACAATTGAACTGAGAGAACCAAAAGCTGCAACAAACCATGCCTGCACAGAATGGGATTTTCCAGACTTTTTTAAAAAATCAGTTTTGGCCCTATACTGCTTCAGTTTATCCACTGATTTCGACATGCATGTTTGTGCCTTTAGTTTTCCCCTTGGGTCCTCCCTCCCCCCCTTTTCAGTTATTTTGAGACCACTTTTACTCCAATCATTTTCTGGAAGCTGATTCTGAGTTGGCTTTTTCCTCATGAATAATGTTTCTGTCAGTTTTCTTTGTCCTACTCACTCCCACCCACCTCCAGCCCACTGTTTGATTATTGGACTGTCATGATCAAACCACTCCCTCTCCTCCACCCTCCACACTGAAGATGAGTAATTACTGTTTCTTTTCTTTTTTAAATGGCACTAAAATATTGATATATAGCTGGAGCATTGTAATAATAGGCTTAGGAGGTTCTCTGAATTCCTAGCTTTCATTTTAAAAGTAAGTGTCCTTTTTCCTTACGGAGATATGACTTTTTATTATATCTCCACATGGAAAGAGGCTAGAGACTTACTTTAAAAAAATGAAGGCTGGGAATTCAGAGACATTCTGTTACAGTGCTCCAGTGATCAATATTTTACTGCCATTTTTAGAAGGGGGGGGATGCTGTGATTCCACTGACAACAACAGCACCCTCCCTTAAAATCTTCATTATTAAAGGGCACATACAAAAGAAAATAAATTGGTGCTGCACCTGTGAAAATGCAGAAGGAGGGCAGATGTGCAGAACAAACATGGCCAAATGGATTCCAATACCTGTGGATCAACTCCCAAAATATCAGGAGGAAGCTGAGCATGTGGGAAAATGCAATGTGTATAAAATTCAAGAATAAGAGAAATGGCACAATGCATGGATTCATTGTTTCATGTTGAAAACAGAGGATTAGAGATGGCAAAGCGCCAGCAGAAAATGTTGACATTTCTACCTTTTCCTTCTCCCAGAAACCCTGACCCCTTTGAAATGCTAATGCTGCACCCCACAGTCCCACATGGACAAAAAGCCACATGGCCTGACTAGAGCTGCCAAACCCCACTTTGGTACAGGGAATCTTGTGCCCCAAGCGCACATTGCCCACTACCACTTAATGCAGCTGTGAAAGGGGGGAGATTTGTTTTGGGGGGAAACTCACTTCCATTACAAGCAATCTGATGTCACATCTGGGTTTTCCCAGAAGTCCTAACACTCATGCCGCTCCCCCCCCCACACACACATATACCATGTCCCCATCCTCAACCATCCAGGTGGTTGTCAGGCTTGGCCTGGCAACCTTATGCTGGGCTGAAGTGGTAGGGAACATTTGTCATCCTCACCTCAGTCTTATGATAATGGAGACATTTGTGGTGGTGGTGGTGGTGGTGGTGGTGCTGTTATAAGAGGAAGATTGGGTAGACTTCAGCTGGTCCAAGCTTCTCAGTGTAATCACCCTCCCAACCTCATGATGATTGCCCCATGACCAGGGTTCCCTCTAAGCTGAGTTCGTGTGAGCTAGCTCACAGTTTTTTAGTCTCCGGCTCACACATTTTTGTCTTAGCTCAGGAAGGGATGGCTCCAGAGATAACTAATTTATGCAGTAGCCAAATTGCTCACTCACAACTTTAATGCCAGTAGCTCACAAAGTAGAATTTTTGCTCACAAGACCCCACAGCTTAGAGGGAGCATTGCCCATGACCTATAGGATCTATTTTTCAGAGGCCTTAGAAGACTGCTAGGTGCAAGGCAGGAAAGGATATGTGTCCGTGAGCACCCGTGCTTTGCATTCAAGAACTTGCACTTGATAAGGATGTTTGCAGAAATTTAATTTGAATTCATATCTCTTTGTTCATTACACAAACTGCTTAGATTCTTTAATACAGTTATGAGTTCAGAGTCATTGTATACAGGGTACTCTGTTTCAATAGCAAACACATCCCCAGATGTCACTTTCATATCTCCTATTTACTTGCAATTTATGAACTGAAATTTTATATCACATATTCTCGATAAAAGTACAACCAAGGCAAATTTCAACATTTTTTTTTTAAAAGTATTCTACAGTTTTAAGAAGAATAAAAATCCATATAGCAGCAATAAATCCATTAATAAAAGTGCAATAAAAGGGAGTATGCATTAAATACGAGAGAGCTGTACATTACTCTAACCCCGGTAATCAATATAGCAGAACATTGTTGTATTGCAGTTGCAGGCTACAACACAACAAATTTGATGCCAGGTAACTCCACATTCTCAGGGACTGTGCCCTTTACCCAAAGGAGCCATCCTCCCAAATGTCAGACTGATAGGAGATAACATTTTTAGAGGCAATGAATGGCACAACACACTTCTGGATCTATCCCCTGTTCAATTAGAATAAAATTCTCAGGAAATCTTGCCCTCACCAAAGGGAAGCTTACTGGGGGGAGGGCAGATGTAGAAGAAGCAAGGGTCCCCAATGGAAGGTCATTAAAATTCTTCCTTGCAGAGCTGCACAGGGTTCTGAATTCTTACTCCATCCTTTCTAACTACTGGGAGCCTGCTGCGAACATGGTTGGAGGTGGGAGATTATTTTTTTAAACAGAAATGGTCCAGGATGCTAAACTGTGCATATAAACATAACCCTTTATTAGCCTTATTTGTGTCAGCATGTTTCTTCCAGCCATTGCCTAACATAACTTATTTTCTGGTATCTGTTATCAAGCTGGTAAACTTTCTTGGAGAAAATTAAATGCTTCAAAGAATGGAGCACAGTGTGATAAGGTGCAAGAGAGTGAAGGCTTTACTTTGATTCTCCCACATGCCTTGTTTTGAAAAAAAGAAGAGAAAAAGAAAGTAAGAAAGAACACCTACCTCCCTACTCTGCTTCATACATGAATGGGCAGACTTGTGCATAATTGATATCTCAGGGCTAGTGCAGATGAGGAAAGAAAATCATAAAGATAATATGATTGCTTTTAGGTTGTGTGGTTATGGTGGAGGTATTTTTCCAGAATTCACTCTTTTTAAATATAGCCATTGATTCCACTTAACTTTTTCTCTGTTAAAAGGAGGATTTCTCTTTGAAGAAAAATCTGTGCATCCTTTTGTAACTGCAGCCTTTGCAGTTGTTTTATTTGCATACCCCAGGATGGTGCTCTAATACAAGGATAGGAAAGTTTAGGAAGACAATACCTGCATCTGAGCATCTGCAGAGTGAAATTCTGCAGAACCTCCTTTCTTCTTGTCCTCTCTTTGAGTTTATCTTTGATCAAAACCTGGATTTATTAGAAACTGAATCCAAATTCCAAAAAAAGGAGGGGGGATAATGTTGTTGGATTTCAAGGAACTGGGTAAGATAATTTCTCTTGATAGCCATACTTCTTGGAAGTTGGAAATCTGAAAAGCTGGGTTAACAGGATGAGGAAGGAGAATGGAGTGCAGGAAGACTGACTTTGGGCTTTTTTTTAGCTGCTGTAGAGATAATATAAACACAGCCTTTGTCTCTGCCCAGAGATGATAGGTTTGGGGTGGAGTCAAATTGGACTAGGCTGTAGAAATCTCTGCTTGCTTCTTCCCCTGCCCACTCCTGCAATCAGGCTAACAGTTGAAATATCTTTTATGGGATGAGAACTGTTCACCAGCCACTGAACCAGCTGGGCTTCCCAACTTCCAGGTGGGGCCTGGAGTTCTCCCGAAATTACAGCTGATGATCTCAACACTACAAAGATCAGATTCTCTGGAGGAAATGGCAGCTTTGGAGGGTGGATTCTCTGGCATCATATCCCTGCTGAGCTCCCTCCCCTCCCCAAACTCCACCTTCCCCAGGCTCCATTCCCAAATCTCCAGGCAGTGTGACTGGGGAATTTAATACTGTGCAGAATGGTATGAGCATTCTGGCTGTACGGCATTTGATTTTTATCTTCCATTAATGTGATAAAAACATACCTCTGGAAATTAAATCTTCCAGACAAATGTAGAATTCTGGGGGGGATACCCCATGAGATTTCAAATACGCAATTTTCTTCCACAGATTGATATAGAAGAGGCATTGGTCATCCTTCACTGACATCACTTTAATCCAGTACCTGAGGAAAGAAATGTAAGCACACATGTGAGCCCTGCCACGGACATTTTGAGGAAATTACATTTGGTGCTACAGAATATTGAATTATTTATTTATTTTATTTGTATACCATCCTCCCCATACACGGACTCAGGGCAGTTCACAACAATCTCAGTACAATATCATTAAAACAACAATTAAACAACAATTCAAACAGTAAAACCATGAAATACCATGCAAAAAAGCTAGTTCTGATGTCAATTCAGCAATATTAATGTCCAGGCCACCAATGTCAATTCAACAGTACCGATGTTAATATCCAGGCCACTGAAGGGGAGATAGCCAGGAGGGAAGAGGGATGTCCACTGCCTCAACCAAAAGGTCAGTGAAAGAGATCTGTCTTGCATGCCCTGTGGAACTGTAATAGATCCCGCAGGGTCCTGATCTCATATGGGAGCTCATTCCATTAGGTGGAGGCCAGGACCGAAAATGCCTCTGCCCTGGTCGAGGCTAATCGGACGTCCCTGGTGCCAGGGACTGCTAGAAGATGTTGATTCATAGACTTCAGTGTCCTCCGGGGCTCATATGGGGAGAGGCGGTCTTGAAAGTATGCTGCCCCCTGGCCATATAGGGCTTTAAAGGTAAGTACCAGCACCTTGAAACTGATCCGGAATTCAATAGGCAGCAAGTGCAGTTCACGCAGCACTGGGTGGATGCGAGCCTGCACAGGTGTTGCCATCAACACCCATGCTGCCGTGTTCTGCACTAGCTGCAACTTCCGGAGCAGGGTCAAGGGCAGCCCCATGTAGAGAGATTTACAATAGTCCAGTCTGGAAGTGACCATGGAATGGGTCACTGTAGCTAGGTCTTGTGGGGTGAGAGAAGGGGCCAACTGCCTCATCTGTCTCAGATGAAAAAAGGCCGACCTGGCAGTGGTGGTGACCTGGGCCTCCATAGAAAGGGAGGCATCTAGGAACACCCCCAGACTCTTCACCCTTGACGTTGGCACCAATAGAGCCCCATCAAAGGTTGGGAGCCTGATTCCCTGAGTCAGTCCCCCGTGGCTTAGGTACAGGACTTCCGTCTTAGATGGATTTAGTTTCAGTTTGCTCTGTCACAACCATCCAGCCACAGCCTGTAACGCCCCATCCAGATCACATGGGGCCGCATCCGGGCAGCCGTCCATCAGTAGATAAAGCTGGGTGTCATCTACATACTGATGACAACCCAGTTGGATAATCTGGATGAGGGGGCACATATAGATATTGAAGAACATGGGGGAGAAAATTGCTCCCTGTGGCACACCACATTCCAGTGGGTGCCATTGAGAAAACTCCCCCCCCAAGAGCCACCCTCTGTCCCTGACCCTGGAGAAAGGAGGTCAGCCATTGCAAGGCAAGCCCCTGTATCCCAGAGGTGGGGAGGTGGTGGGTTAAGACCTCATGGTCAATCATACCGAACGCCACTGACAGATCAAGAAGAGCCAGCAGTGCCAATCCGCCTTGATCCAGATGTCTCTGAAGGTCATCCACAAGGGTGACGAATACTGTTTCAGTCCCATGGACAGGGTGAAAGCTAGACTGGAAGGGATCCAGGATCTTAGTCTCATCCAGGAAAACCTGAAGCTGTGATACTGCTGCCCTCTCTACCACCTTGCCCAGGAACAGTAGATTAGACACTGGGCGGTAGTTACTAAGGGCCATTGGGTCCAACTAAGGTTTTTAAAGAAGAGGGTGAACTACTGCTTCCTTCAGTCCCCCTGAGAAGGTCCCTGTTGAGAGGGACAAGTTGATAATCTCCCTCAGGGTGATTTGGCGTTTTTAAAATGTTAACTGATAACAGATTTTGTCACTGTATTTTTTTTTGTACCATTGCTTTGATGTGGTTTTTTTTTTAAGTTGGCTATGGGCCTTAAAAGATGAAGTGGCCCAAAACTTTCTGTATTTCTGAGAGGTCCATCTTTGACATATCACCTTCTTTTATAACCCATACAGAAATAAAAAAAGCTGCAAAAATCTGATTGCAACTGGTAAACAGGACTCAGCACTTGTTGTGTAACATTCAGTGGAAACAGGATAGAAAACATATATTTTCATGAATTTTCATGAGATGCCAGTCACCTTGGCAAATAAAACACCTTTGTTTTCATATTGTGCCAAAGGAAGTCACACATGCACATTTCTCTAATTTCTTCACTCTTTCATATTCTGTCTGAAAAGATGCTTGACAATCATTTTGGGGGTTTGATGCACAGAAAATAAAACTGAAATTGCTCAAATCAGCAATGAAACCTTGTTCAACCTATCAATGTGTTTAAATCTCAAAGTTACTCCATCTGAGATACTTTAAACTAGACATTGGGACAATGGACACACTGAAGATGACTGGGATGATAAAATGTAGGTTGGTTGGTGGATATGAGATAAATAGGGAAACCAGGGAAAGGGGATATGAGGGCTGCCAGGAGGAAGGAAAGAGGAAATAGTATGAGGCAGAGATACAGGAGAAAGTAAGGTATCCCCCACAAGGCCTTGCAGGTTCTACACCAGGGGTCATTTTCTGCAGGAGCGCACAGGAGTGGAGCTCCGGCAGTAAAGAGCCCAGGGGGCGGGAACATGCAACAAGCCCCACCCCCTGCTCCCAGCAGCCCTCAGTCAGAGCAAGAAGCAGCCAGGTAAGTTGCAGAGCCCCTCCCCGGTCCAAAACAGTCCAGTGGCACCTTTAAGACCAGTTTTATTCAGGTACAAGCTCTCCGTCCTCTGCGAGGACAGATCTGCACGGTACCCCCCCAATAGCTAGCAATCCAACCCAGTGGAGCCTGAGCAGTGGGTGTTGCCTTCTGACACACTTCCAGTGATGTCAGGGGGTGTGGGATATGCAAATAAGTTATAACAAATAAGTTATAAGGGAGTGATGGCCCAGGGGATTTATCCTCTGGTTATAGTAACATCTGAGCTGAACAGAACGGCTGTCAGTTCTAGCCGCGTGCTGGTGTGAGCTACTAGCCTTGTCCCCAGCTCGCTGTCCACCCAGTGGTTCGAAAGCTTCGGTGAGTAGATAAAATGGGTACCACTCCTTAGAGAGGGTGGGCACACTAAACCCCCTGGTGGGGGAGGTGTTAGCCGGTGAATGGAATGTCCAGCTCGTAAGATCGGAAGCCTAGAAAGATCTCTTTGGCATCAAGAAGCCTGTAACGGGCCGTTCTGGCCAGGCGGTGGCAGTACAGCGTTGTAACTCGAAGCCGACCTGGAGAAAGCTGACGTTATCAAGCCAAGCCGAGTGGAAAAATGCCGTCTAGGTCATGTCTAGTCTACAGCTGAACAAAAATCCCCGTCGGTTGCGAACATGTGCGATTTAAAGATTTATATATGTTGTCCTCCCTTACCCCCATGAATCATTGTTAGTCCCTTGTGAAATGTGTAACTGTAAATCGCTCAGAGCCAGCAGCTCTGCAGGATTGAGCGATTATTATTATTATGCTAATAAGTTATGCTAATGAGTTCCTGCACCTCTTTTCCAACGAAATGACCCCTGTTCCCCACCATGCATCTGGGCCCAGCAGTAAACACTAGGGATGGGCATGAACCAAGAAAATGGAAGTTCATCCCAGTTTGTGGGATCTCATGCATATAGCCATGTTTATTTATACTGCAAGGACAGCTTTGCCACATGAATGAAGCAGCCCAGATAGTCTTGTATCATTAGAGCACTCACCTGAGGACAAAATCTGATAATCACAGTAGAGTAGCTAAATTACAAGGCTTTGCAATGAGTTATTAAGTAGAATGGGATCTCATGAATGATGAACCTTCATGAACCTTCTTGTTTACTGAACTAGTTTGTTTTGTGAGGTTTGTGATACGGTAGAATGCCACCCCATGGGCTACAGATGCCAAACTCACAGTGAGTCTCCAGCTGACTCTCCTCTTCTACCAAAGGGAGATCACCCCCCCTTTTCCCATCCAACCCTGTGATCCTCAACTTCCAGGCCTCTTTGTTGTTGTTGTTCAGTCGCACAGTTGAGTCTGACTTTTCGCAACCTCATGGACCTCTTGGGGGCCCCCTTCTTGGCCTGGCCTCATCTGCTGGCCTCCCTCTGACTGCCCCACAGGCCAGTTTCTGAGAACTCTTGCCGCTTCTATCAAACAAGACCATCCTCCCTTTTCCTTCAGACTCTGTGATCCTCAACTTCCAGGCCTCTTGGGGGCCCCCTTTTTGGCCGGGCCTCATCTGCTGGCCTCCCTCTGATGAGGGCCACTATTGGTTTTTCCAGGGCTGCAGATAGGCCCGTAGCCAGGGTTTTTTAGCTAGTGGGGCATATTTTTTTGGGTAGGGCAGCTCCCCAAAATAAAATAAAAACAAAAGGTTCATTTTCAACCCTCCCTCCTCCTCCTGCTTCCCTTCAGGGGTGTTGATTTTGTAGCTTCCAAAAAGAGGTGAGGAAGAGGAAGATTATTTGCAGCAGGTCCTCAAACATGAATTGTTTTATTTTTAATTATAGCCAGCAATGATAAATGTAAATAGAGTGCAACCTGTAGACCTAGGGAAGGGGGTTATGTGTATGGGAAAGATTAGCAGAACTAGTGTTAATGTCACCAAAACCCCCAACCCCCAACCTCACCCAAATCACTGAAATCAGTTGCATACCAGTCAAGCCAACCAGCTTTGGGATCAGCTGCCCTGCCACCACCAAGCCAAGCTGCTTGAGCAAGCAGTTCTTCACATCTGGTATGGGAATGGGAACAGCCGGGCAGGGTGGAGCTGCTGGCAAGGTCACAGGGTGTATCAGCAGACAGTGTGCAGGACCAGCTGGGTAGGACATAGCCACTATGAGACAGATTAAGTTGTAGGATCAACAGCCAGCTAGGCTAATCATGGCCTGAGCCCTGGGCTCAGTGCAGCACAGCATGGGTGTGTGCAGCTGTAGTAAAATACAACTAAATAAAAATAAAATAAAAAGGGTTTTTCACAATTGAAACATGTGGGGTGGGGCCCGTAAGCAAGGGGGCGGGGCCCTGAAATGCCCCACCATAGCTATGAACCTGGCTGCTTAAGTCCATCTCCTGTTGCTTTGACAACTAATTGATTGGTGCCAGCATGTCTGCCACATGAACCACCAACACAAACTCCACAAACTGCTATAAAAACCATGGTGTTTCATGGGAGGTTCGTTGCAGGCACATTCACATGACCCTTGGCTCACGAACCATGAACTGAGCAATTCTCATGAGGAACTTAGATTTGTGACAAGGTTCATGCCCATCCCAGTCAGCACTGCACAACTGGGCCATAGTTTTCCTGGGTAGAGGCTGTCAAGAAGAATGAAGGAGGGGAAACAGGGTGATAAAGCTGAAGAGCCAGGGGAAGAGAAAGATTGGCTTGTTAGTGGGCAGGAACAAGAGAAGGAAGCAGGAGAAGGGGGAAAGCTGTGGGGGTTTTCAGGGAAGGGGAAAAGAAAATAGTGAAGGAGGGGAAATGGGACATCCTACACAAGTTCTTGTGGGTGCCTTGCATGTATTTTGTAATGCCTGTACATTCTAAAATTAAACAGATGTCAGAATTTCTTTAGTCCTCAGCTCTGTAGAAAGCAAAGGGTCAATGCATTAAACAATTTAATGCATTCTTTTGTACACTGAATACCATCCTTTTTTCCTCTAGCATAAAAACCAATTTAATGAGATAATTATCATTGACATTCATGTTTCATTTCCATAATTATTACAAAATGTGTCTAAGCATGTAAAGAAATTAACCTTGAGGAAGTAATTATTCGCCAAAGAAATCATGAAACTTTTAAATCTATATTAAAAGTACTCATCAAACCAGTTTCAGCTGTGCAATTATTTTATAGGATCTTAACGGAATCTACTGACTACTCAGAGCTGGCTAAGAATTAAATGATGGGGGGGGGGAACCTCTGTGAGAATATTTTATGTATTTACTTACTTCATTTATACCACACCTTTCTCCCCAATGTGGACCTGAAATGGCTTATATCAATCCATTCTCCTCTTTTCCAATTCCCCACTCACTACAACCCTATGAGGCAGATTAAGGAAAGTGTGGTTGCAGTCACATGTGCCAGAAAAAATGGGGGGGGGAGTGAGGCTGTTTCCTCGAGATCACACCTCCCTTTGAAGCTGCAGTCCATCAGTGCGTGATCAGATGCAACTGTGGGTGAGACTTTGTGTGTGTGTGTGTGTGCCGTTTTCCCCCATGCGCTTAACCGAGGGATCAATGAATTGCACCTCCACACCGAGGGCTCCCCATGGTTTGCAATGATGTGCATACTGTGAAGGGGGGGGGAACAATGGCACAGAATGTGGATGGCCTGATCAGACCATCCCGGCATGAGAGCACACTGGAATGATCTGACACAGGAAAATCCATCCATGGCCCATCGCAACCCAGAGTCAGTTTGGTGTAGTGGTTAAGTGCGCGGACTCTAATCTGGGAGAACTGGGTTTGATTCCCCACTCCTCCACTTCCATCTGCTGGATGACCTTGGCCAAGTCATAGTTCTGGCACAGCTGTTCTTGAAAAAAAGCAGTTTCTGTCAGAGCTCTCTCAGCCCCACCCACCTCACAGGGTGTCTGTTGTGGGAAGGGGAAGGGGAAGGAGTTTGTAAGCTGCTCTGAGACTCCTTTGGGTAGTGAAGGGTGGGGTATAAATCCAATCTCTTCTTCTTTTTCTACATGATTTTCCCTGGTGTCTTCTAACTCCGCTTCTGTGGCAGAGCAGAACGGGTTGCCAGTGGCTGCGGGGCGCTTCCCAGATGTTGTTGTCTTATTGCACCCTTTAAATCTGCCTGGCATCCGCACTTATGTCCAGTCTAAATGTGCGTATGATCACAGCCTGTGTGTGACTGGCTGAAGGTCACCCAGCAGGCTTCCATGGCAGAGTAAGAATTTGAGCCTGGGTCTCCTAGATTGTAGTTTGACGTTCTAGCCACTCTGCCACACAGGCTTTCTCGCTATCCTGTGTAGTCTAAATGACCAATCCCAATTCTGTTTATTTATTTATATTCAGTTTCTAATGTCCCTTTCCAAATGAAGCCATAGGTATAAAAATAGACAAATAGATACACACACACACACACACAAAAGTTAAATGAAAAATAAAGCCACATAGTTTTAGCAATTAAAATTAAAAATCAATTTAGCAATTAAAATTAAAAATCAAAACCAAAACCAAAACAATTAAAATCACAGATTTATCTTGCCAGAAAATTAGATCTGGAATACTATTTAAAGCACAAGAGAGTATTCTCTTCCTAGATTTCAGCCTTGAAAAGAAAAGAGTGAACACAGATTAAATAAGACTTTAGTAAGACTTAGTAAGTATGTAAATGAGAAATTTCACTGCATCAAAAAGGTTATACAGTCCAAAGATTATACACTCCACACTTGTAGAGTGATTCTTACATTTCTGAAAAACTCAGACTTATTTCTGTCTTATGGACACTAGTAGCTCGGATGCTTTTGAAATTTCCTCTCTCCAAATTGATCTTCGGATGCTGAAGTTCTGAATAACAGTAATGGAGAAGAACTAAAATTAACAGATGAGCATCATTGGGCTCTTTAATAAATTTCATTTAAACAGAGTTTATAGCTAATCTGTTAATGCAATCTTGCACATAATTGCAAGATGAAACAAATGAGAAAATTAGTTGAAAATATTTATCTTTCACACTTTGTATCTTCTCTCTTACAAATGTTGCGTCCCTCTCTTTTAACAGGGATGCAGATATGCAAATTACTTTGCACGGTCTTGTAAGTATGTTATAGCTTAATAAGCCTTTTTAAAATATAGCCATTACTGGATGCACATTTGGATACCAAACTTCCTATTCATATTGGGGTGAAACTATGAAACTGGTGTTAAAATGCTGCATTAGAAACAAATTAAGAACAGCAATGAAAATGAGTGTGCCAAAAAGTCCTACAACAAGAAAATCAGGACCAGGACTGTGGTGTGTGGGGAGAGGGTTTTTTGATTTTTTCTCCCTGCACCATTTTCACAATTCGAAGTGGCCCCACAGAGCTGTTCTCTGTTCCACTGTAGAAATGTCCCACTGTAGAAACTTGTGAGTCCTGGTGGGCTATAGGTTCCCCCCCCATGGAAAAAGAATGGCTCCCTGGAACCATTTCTAGTCAGAAAAAATGGTTCAAGAAGGAAGGCTTAAGCCCAGTCTCTCAGTACCCCATGGTTCCAATCCAAGTTGGGCTTCTTCATGCCTGAGAATCGAATTCTGAGCAGGGATCTCTTAGACCACACCTGTTGACCACACCAGGGGAAATGCCTAGGAGCCACTGTAGTGCAGTGGTGAGAGTGTCACTCGATTCTGTGAGATCCAGATTTAAATCCCCATTCTGCCACGGAAGCTTGCTGGGTGACCTTGGACCAGTCACACACTTGCAGCCTAACCTACATCGCATGATTGTTGTGAGGATAAAATGAAGGGGAGGAGAATGATGCAAGCTACTTTGGGCTCCTGTTGGGTAGAAAGGCATGGTATAAATGGAATAAGTAAATAAACCTATATATAAAAGAAAGCCCCCTCACTGTAAAATCAACGCCCAGGCCAAACCGTTGGACCTAGCGACACCAAATTCAGGAAGAGCGCTCCTACCATGGCGTAGGTGCTTGCTAAGAAGGGAGTTTTAGGTCCCGTTCACACGAGGGAATTTGGGCCGGCAGCAGGACAGTTCGGGGGCGGTTCAAACGGCCGCGATCACACCACAACATCTGGGAAGCGTGGTGCTTCCGCCCCCGAACTGTCCCATCCATGCGATAAGGCGCATCAAGTTGAACCACCTACCGAGGTGGTTCATCTCCTTGGTGCGCCTCAACCCGGAAGTCTGATCGCCGGCGCGTCCTTGCGCCGGCGCATCCCGGGCTCCCAGCTGAACTGCGCATGCTCCGACATGCGCAGTTCGGCTGGCCTGCCGTCAGCTCTGTGTTTATTCCCCGGCGTCTGATCGTGCCGGGGAGAAATGGCGGCGCGGCCGGGGGATCCGTGGGATCCCGCCGCGCCGTGTCAATGTTGGCGCGGCTTTTAAAAGCCGTGCCTTCAAGCGCCTTTTCCTATGCCGTATGGCAGGGGCCGAATCCATTCTGTTATTTCAGTTTTATGAGGCATAGGAAGGATTTATTTATTTACTTTGTTTATATCCCACCCTTCTCCCCAAAGGGGCAACTGTCCTCCATTTTATCCTCACAATTATCCTGAGGTAAGTTAGGTTGAATGTATGTGACTGGCCCAAGGTCATCTATTATGCTTCCATAACAGAGTGGATATTTGAACCTTGGTCTTCCTAACCACTATACCACACTGGCCATCCGACTACACTCTACTGGACAATGCTGAGCCATGTCACTAGGACCAGTAGTCCAGTAACTCTCCAGGAAGGTTGTGCATGAGCGAGGGGCAGCAGATCAGAAACCTAGCAGTGGTTGCAGGGTGCTTAAAGCCACAGGGGAGCCTGCCCCAGCAGTAATGCCTTAGCAATCCTGCCAGCCCTGTCTCCACAGTGGCTTCTAATACTCCTCCCTGTCCTACACTGGACAGGCAGCTGCCTGTCAGGTGTAGGAGAGGAGGTGGGATGCTTACTGCTGCTGGCCCAGCCTCCCCAATGCCTTTAAATACAATCGCCCCCAACACCAGGTTTAGGAGCAGGACCAGGGTAGGAATGTTTATGTGGAGATAGGAGCCATTTCAATGTGTGCCTTCCTTGTGAACCTGAAGAAATGTCCACCACATCACCACTCCCTCACACCAACTCCCCCTCACCCCTCACCTCTTACTGCCCCCAAGAAAGCTCCTGGCAAACATTGAGCCAGATACGCCAACGCTACAAGGAGGAGGCAATTTAGGAATGCGGCAAACACATTTGCACATAGCAGTCCTGCAGTCCACTGAGCTGCACAGGCCAAGTACCAGTCAGATCACCCTGAGGTGCTCAGAACAACACTGTCTCCATATGAGCAAAACAATCCAGGAACACAAGTAGAGAGGCCATCACTCTTGTGGAAGGTAGCAGGAGTTGACTTAACAGATGACTGCTTCTTAAATGGACAGTTCTATGTGGCCTGCTCCAGAGTGAGCTCATTAAGCAGCCTGGTGATCCTAGCACCTGAGGGCAGAACCACCAGTCTAGAGAGAGATCCTTCAGTAGGGGGGGGGGAGGACACATGTCTCACTTAATCTCTTACACTACAATCTTCTCTGTTAGAATTCCTACAACAAATGTCACATTTCAAATTTCACATCATCAGTATTATACCTGGATTTACAGAACTTAAATACCGTAGCAAAGCATGGGTAGCAGGCTAGTAGATAATAAAATAAAGGTGTTTTATGTAAGCCCAAATAACACACCTGACTGGTCAAACAGGATCAGGCCAGTGGTGGGCAGACTGTCATAAAGCGAGACCATTCATTCTAGTTTGGCAATTCTAGCTATACTTTTGACTGTTGGTTGGGACTCGTGTGACTAGAAGACTTGCTTGTAGGATTTTGGACACTGGAGTTCTACCTGGACTTTGTATCATCAGTGTGGCCAGGTAAAATCTGGGTCAGAGGACTAAAGCCAGAACAAGTATTCTAGGTTAGCTATTTAGTGTTATTATTGTCTTCCTTGTTTTGCATTGCTTCTGTATTCGTATACTTTTGCACATTTCTTTTATTAAACCTTATTAATTATACTCCTGTAGTGTTATTTGGATTTTGGGGCTTCAATCTAAATCCAGTACCTTTGCCTATTTGGATTACAGCTACCAAAGTAATTGTTTTTGGATCTCAGTTTGCAAGTGTCTTACTTTGCAAGGATGACTTTTGATTAACACCTAGTAGAGCTGAAGACTCAGTCCCTCACTCTCTCAGCTGAAGGTTAGCTTAGAGGGTCTAGTGCAGTGGTGGCGAACCTACAGCACGGGTGCCAGAGGTGGCACTCAGAGCCGGGCACACATGCCATCACCCCAGCCAGGCCCAGACCATCATTAAAGTGTCGAATTCTCTGCCAAATAATACTAAGTAAATAAAAGCATTTGGAATTGCTTTCCTTACTTTGTTTGGATCATCTTAAGTTAATGTAAGAGTTAAGAACATAAGAGATGCCAATGTTGAATCAGGCCAAAGGCCCATCTAGTCCAACACTCTGTGTCACAAAGTGGCCAGAAATACCAGTGCCATCAGGAGGTCCAGCAGTGGGGCCAGGACATTAGAAGCCCTCCCACTGTTGACCCCCACAAGCACCAAGATGACAGAGCATCACTTGCCCCAGAGCCCCTATCTATACCTTGTGGCTAATAGCCACTGATGGACCTCTGCTCCATATGCTTATCTAATTCCCTTTTGAAGCCGTCCATGCTTGTAGCACCCACCACTTCCTGTGGCAGTGAATTCCATGTGTTAATCACTCTTTGGGTGAAGAAGTACTTCCTTTTATCCGTTCTAACCCGACCGCTCAGCAATTTCATGGAGTGCCCACGGGTTCTTGTATTGTGAGAAAGGGAGAAAAGTACCTCTTTCTCTACCTGCTCTTTCCCATGCATAATCTTATAAACCTCGATCATGTCACCCCTCAGTCGTCTTTTCTCCAAGCTAAAGAGCCCTAAGCGCCTTAACCGTTCCTCATAGGGAAAGTGTTCCAACCCTTTTATCATTCGAGTTGCTCTTTTCTGCACTTTTTCCAAAGCTATAATATCCTTTTTAAGGTGTGGTGACCAGAATTGCACACAGTATTCCAGATGAGGTCGCACCATTGATTTATATAGGGGCATTATTATATTGGCTGATCTGTTTTCAATACCCTTCCTAATAATCCCCAGCATAGCATTGGCCTTCTTTATTGCAGTCACACACTGTCTCGACATTTTCAGTGAGTTATCTACTACAACTCCAAGATCTCTCTCTTGATCTGTCTCTGCCAGTTCAGACCCCATCAATGTGTATTTATATTTAGGATTTTTGGCTCCAATGTGCATCACCTTGCACTTGGCCACATTGAACCCCATTTGCCATGTTGACGCCCACTTGCCCATCTTTGACAGATCCCTTTGGAGTGCCTCACAATCCTCACTGGTTTTCACCACCCTGAACAACTTCGTATCATCCGCAGATTTAGCCACTTCACTGCTTACTCCCAACTCCAAATCATTAATGAACAAGTTAAAAAGCAGTGGACCAAGTACTGATCCCTGTGGTACCCCACTGCTTACCCCCCTCCACTGGGAGAACTGCCCATTTATACTCACTCTCTGTTTTCTATTAATTAGCCAGTTTTTGATCCATAAAAGGACTTGTCCTTTTATCCCATGATTTTTGAGCTTGCTTAGGAGCCTTTGATGAGGAACTTTATCAAAAGCTTTCTGGAAGTCAAGGTAAACAATATCTATTGGATCCCCCTTGTCCACATGTTTGTTCACCCCCTCAAAGAACACTAACAGGTTAGTGAGACAAGATCTTCCCTTACAGAACCCATTCTATAGTAAAAACTCAGTATTCAGGTTAAATTGCCATGTTGGCAGTTTGCGATAAATAAGTGGGTTTTGGGTCACAGTTTGGGCACTTGGTCTCTAAAAGGTTCGCCATCACTGGTCTAGTGGTTGCTCATTACCTTGGGCAGTGAGGATTCACTCCCCAGTTTTGTGCGTTTTTGAGCTTTAGCCAGAGCCTTTATGTGAAACAATGGGGCTTTGACAGCAATTCCTATCATAATCTTGAACTTGGTGGCCAACTCTGAAACCCCTAGCTTATGGTAGTTACAGATACTGCAAATAGCATCATGGGACTTCTGGAGGTAACCTGGGCTAAGATGTCCTGATGCTCTTCATGTTCGGCACTGCATCTCCCATGGTCATCCTGAAGTAGGACAGGTGGCCAATTTTGAGATTCCTAGCTAAAATTACTGCTGATTTGTATGTGCCACAGATGACAGATGGATCCTTTTATCTTTATAGATTCATTTCTTTGTGAATTTCTATACCACTTCCCAGAGAAGCTGCTTGAGGCAGCTTACAAATTAAAACACAGTAAAAACATAAAGCACAATAACATTTGTTAATTGTTAGCTATCAAAAACTCAGAGAGGTTCAATTATGTTTTGAGTGGTGACCATATTCATAACAAACTTCTTGGCATCCCTGCTTTAGACAATGATTATTGAAAAAATCAAACATTCTGATGGAGGGAGATAATAGGAAATGTGAGCCTCACTTGGCAAATTTAGAAGCCATATATTTTGGGAAATTATCAAAGTAAATTGGGTGACAGGAAATTTTGTTGTCTTTACAATATAAACAAAAGGTCAACACAATATATATTTTTTTAAAACATGCAAATGTCTGAAAAAATCCTAAAACTGTATTTTTTGTGACTCATGCTCATTGTTTTACAGCTGCAATATACGGATTTACTTTTCTGACAGCTCAGGGTTTGAAAAGAAAAATTAATTGTTAGCACTGGTCTAGGGAAAAAAGATGTTGCCAATTATTTTTAGTGTAAATATATTCTGACATATCTAAGACACATGCTGCAATTTTCTTAACAAGGAGAGAATAAATATTCTGAATAATGAAATGATGTTATGTAAAATAATGATATACTAGTGAAGCACAGTATTTCAAGTGTCTGACTTAAGATATTTCATCGCAAACTATTTCACATCTTTCTTTCTACAGCTCATCTCAAACATCAGTGTTGAAATCAAGTAGTAGGAAAGTGCAGTCAGAAATTTGCTAATCAAGATCCACCTCAGGCAATATCCATTCAGAAATATCAAATGTATTCATAATCCAGGATGCAGGTTGTGTCAGATACTTCATTTTCCAAAACTAGTCAGGGGCAAAGTTTTTGCTTTTCATGCTGTAAGGCCAGCCAGGCATATTAGAGACAGAGGCTCGGCCTCATGTTACATTTCCTTTCCCCATCCCCCATGATAACAACCAGTACCAGTGGAAAGAAGAGAGAGATTTCTTACACATGCAGGCAAAGTTGCAGAGTCAAGGGAGCAGGGTTCAATTCAACCAATAATATGTGACATGAGTCAGTTTTGGGGTCTCCCAACCCAACTTGCAGTCATATGTGAGTGGTGGCGTAAGCAGTACAACACCTGCAAGTAACATCAATAGCGAACAGCCATAGTGGCTGTTCGAATCCTCACCGCGGCCGGAGTGAGCTCCCGGCCCCTGTCCCAGCTCCCGCCAACCCAGCGGCTCGAAAGTAATACAAGTAGAGAAATGGGTACCTGCCATAGTTGGCAGGGGGCACCCTCCTCCTGGTTCCGTGCCAGGAGTGTTGACGGCGGCGGCAGTGAGAAAGGCGGCGGCGAAAGAACAATGGCGGTGGAACCAGGCAATCCAGGCAACGACCAGATCGGATGGAGGCGGAGGCGGGGCGACGCAACTGCGAAACGACGCAGCACGGCAGGAGCCCGAAGGGGATGTAAAGCCGGAAGCTGCAATCCGAAGCAGTGCGTGCCGGAGGAAGAAGCCAGCAGAGCCTGCTGAGTTGGTCGCCAGCCTCCCAGACGCCAGAAAACAGCGCCCGAAGCCTGCCGATGAGGAGGTAATATGCCGCAGGGTGCTGCTAGGTAATCCCCTCCCCGTGAATCTGTGGCCCTATCTAGGTAAACAAACTACAAAAGTAGTACAGTGTAAACCGCTCTGAGACCCATTAGGGGTCATGGGCGGTATAGAAATTGGAAATGTAATGTAATGTAATGTAATGTAATGTAATGTAATGTAATGTAATGTAATATGTATCACAGGAAGACTCACCTTTGAAAGTGTTTTGTTGCTCAAAGCACCTATCATGTCACACCTCTGTTACCTCAAATGGTCTGGGTTGCCTCCAAGCAGGGCTATCTCCTATTTTAGTTGGGGGAATTAGCAAGGAGACAAAGTGGGATGGGGGGGGAATCAAACAGGACAGGATACCTGTTCATCTTTCCCTTAAGAGAACTCTCAATAATCAGTCCAAGGTAAAGTACAGATGTATTTTATTAAATGGAAAATGGAAGGCTAACACGCAAGAAATACCACACATACAAGATCAATGTAGAAATAAAAGGGAGTAGTGGGAATAAAAAGGGATTGTTGGGGAAGAAGTATAGCTACATGTCCAGGAGAACAGCGATCCAGGGGGAAGAGCAAGACGTCCAGCCTCCTGGCTGTGCAGTTCAGATCCAGGAACACACACACACAGCAATGGAACAAAAATGAGACTTGATGGCATGCTAATACGACTGCCCCTTGGAACAAAGCATTCATGAGTTTAACTAAAAGTACAACAATGTGTTGGGGAAATTATGAATGGGATTCTCAGGAATTGACAAAGGAAACAGGAGATGTCTTGGGAGAAGTTCTGGGTATAAAATTAAAGCTTAAGTTGAAACTCTGATAGCTTCCTCCCATGATTTGGAGTATTAATGACTGTCTAATTAAACTAATATAAAAAATACTGTTTGATGACCCTCCTTTTGTGTTAGGTGGGAAAGTAGTAGGTGTTAGGGGGTAGCTTTTGTGACACAAATGTGGGGATGGAGAAGGTGAGGCAGGGTTGATAGGATTAACGATCCAGGTAAATGGCATTAGCTCTGAGGTGAGATGAGTCTATTGTTTTAGCATATGCAAACCTGTAGAATGGGTGGAGGGGTGGCAGCATGGTCAGACCAAGATTCTTACACATTTCAGGGTCCTTTCCCAGTCATGGCATCCTTTTTGTGTACAGTTTGGACAAACTGCCTGGCATATGGACTCCTAGAATGCTATTAAATGGAGGTTTCTGGCTTCCAGCTTACACCTCAGCAAATGGGTATATTCTGCCTGTTTACACCAAATTAAAGAGAAGAAAAAGAGATTGGATTTATACCCCACCCTTCACTCAGAGTCTCAGAGTGGCTTACAATCTCGTTTCCCTTCCCCTCACCACTAACCCTGTGAGGTAGGTGGGGCTGAGAGAGCTCTTTCAAGAACTGATTTTGAGAGAACAGCTCTGAGAGGACTTGTGACTGACCCAAGGTCACACCAGCAGCTGCATGTGGAGGAGTGAAGAATCAAACCCAATTCTCCCAGATTAGACTCTGTGCACTTAACCACTACATCAAACTATTCCTAACCTTATTAACCTTTCTTCATAGGGAAGGTGTACCAGAAGAAGAAGAAGAGATTGGATTTATACCCCGCCCTTTACTACCCAAAGGTGTCTCAGAGTGGCTTACAAACTCTTTTCCCTTCCCCTCCCCACAACAGACACCCTGTGAGGTAGGTAGGGCTGAGAGAGCTTTTGACAGAAACTGCTCTTTTTCAAGAACAGCGGTGCCAGAACTATGGCTTGCTTTACAATTGCTCTTTAGGGGGGGGCAGCTTCTTTTTATACCTTCATGCTCACTTCAACCCGACTCACAGTTCGTTGTTGGCCATTCGGCCTTGCTCGTCATCATTTATTTCGCCCGATCTCCACCGCTTGTCCCGGTCAGCAGCACTCGTACCATGTGGTCACTTAGCGGCAGGACCTTCAGGGCGGAGGGACGCCTCAATTCTGTGGCTTTTGGCCATCGAAGAGGTCGCCCCTCAAAAGCCCCCTGGCTGGGAGCCTTTTACCAAGGCTCCAAGGGGGTCACGACCCATCGGACCCCTTCCCACATGCTGGTGTGCAGTTTACATCCCCGGGACGTCTGGGAGATGTGTTTGCCTGCGTGTTGCCATAAACCGGAAGCTCGCTTTGCTTGTTTCAATGAACATTTACATACACATGTGATTAACAGTTACAGTGTTTTTATATTACCACAAAAATGTGTCATTAATTAAAGTTTATATACAGCTTATTTATACAGTTAGACCTGTGTTATCTCTACTCTGTACCACTGCCATTTATATACCCTGTGTGGTTTATCCTGAACCGCGGTTGTAAAAGACAGCGGTGTCTTGGCTGAATCAGGAGTCTTTGGCAGTGCATTTATCTCTACCTTGTTGGATAATTGCAATGCAAATGCTGCAGCACAATCCAGTATCCAGGACTGATCTTCTAATGGGTTACTTACTGCTCTGTATTTTTTTTCCATAATGACTTGCACATATTCTGGAAATATTGTCAGACAGGGGCAGAAATTCAACCATACCTTTAAACCCCAATTCAGTTTAGCTAACTGTTTCTTTAGTAGTTTGTTTGGACATGACCTTCAGCAAAAAATACTATGACTCCTATGAAGGTAACACTGTTTCAGGCTTAACTATATAGAAAGAGACATTGATGCATGTGTTACTTGTCACAAGAGAGTTACAGTGAATAATAAGATGCCTACTTTTTGTTTGCAAAGATTGTGACATAAGAAAGAGTGATTCATCACATTTAAGAGAATTGCATAATTCAATGCCCTGCAGACTAGGTAAATGTATTAAAATGTCTGAGATTCCTCCTGTGAATCCTATATTCAGCTTGATATATATCACCCTTAGGTATACTAAGCTGAATATAGGGTTCACAGTGTGAAAACTAGTGAAAAACCTACTACTAGTCTTGTGCATGACGGTCTGATTTCATTTATTTTGTTTCTGTTATTTCCTAATGGACTGTTTAATTATTGGGTTATTTTGTATGGTATAGTTTTATTATTGTTGTTATTATAATTGCTTCTTTTTAATAATTCTATTTAGTTATTATTTCTCACTGCTTTCAATGGAAAGACCCCTCCTTTCTCTTGGGTCTGTACCTTCATGGTTTTCCATCCAAATTGGACAAAACTCAGGAGGATTCCAGTATTCTCTGAGAGGATATCCACAAAGACAAATTTCATACAGAGAGAATCAATCTCCCTCCTTTATGAGGCAATGAAAGGCACTCATGTTTAACAAAGTCTATGGAAGAATGGGTGGGAAAGATTCCAAATGGTAACACAGATAGTGCTATAGCCCCTTAGCTTGAAGATGAGTAGCATGATGAAGCGGCTGACAAGGCAAGGACATTCGGTGGCACAAGGAGGGTAAGGCATCTAGGCAGGTAGGCAGCTTCAGGAGGGTCTTGAACTAGATTTGCTTGTGTGGGAGATAAGGTTTGGAGAGCAGCAGTCAAGCAGGACAAGTACAGACTGCAAAGGAAATTTGGTGCAGCAGAGCAAGCTTTGGGAGGGGAGAGGAAAGCATAGCCTCATCCCATATCCTTCATGATTGGAATATCTCATACATGCAGTGGCTACTCCTTGCAGTAAATCAATAAAAGATCCTAGCACCTGAGGGCAGAACTAGATGTTATAGGCATGATGTTGAATTTGTTTAGTTTTCATATCAATTGTGATAATTATGAAACATCCCACTTTGGAATTATTATAATCAACAAGAGGGGGACCCGCGATACTCGCGAGGGGGGGAGAAGAGCTCCGTCTCCTCTCCCCCCCGCTCATTCTCCCACAGGCGGTGGCGAGGCCGGTCCCCCCCCCGCCCGGCTCTGAGGCGGAGAGGCCTGTCCTCCCCCCCCTTTGCCGAGCTCAGTGGCGGTGGCAGCGGCCAG
>NW_015168677.1:519883-530402 GCF_001447785.1 Gekko japonicus | reverse complement strand
CGGTCTCCCCCCGCCCGCCAGCCAGCCAGCCAGCCAGCCGGCCGGCTCCCATAAGGCGGCGGTGGCGGCGAGGCCGGTCCTTCCCCGCCCGCCCTGCCTGCCTGCCTGTCTCCCTTCCCCCACACGCAAGCCCGGTAGGTCGCAGAGCGTCTCCTGCGCATGCGTAGGAGACGCTCTTGCACTTTCGGGGGGATTTAAACATCCCCCCGAAATTTTTTTCAACTTTTTTTATTTTTGTGCACATGTGTGGACTGGCCCACGTGTGCACAAACCTCCCCCACCCCCCCCCAGCTGCCCCCGGAGCGCTAATTTAGCGATCCGCACTCCGGGGGCAAGTTGGGAATTAGATATATAGATAATGAAAGAAGTACAAGTTTGCCTAGTACACTTGACTAAGTAATTCCTACATAATGGCAGTGAAATTATAGTGCTGCTGTTTATAAACTACAGATTGTGTCAGTTTTATGATAAGTGGAAAAGCCTTGTACATAGATATAATTCATGCTATCTCAACTACAGTAAAAACAAACACCCCCCACACAAGTTGACCAATGCACAATTTAATGGCAAAAAATTATATGTCTCCCATATTTAAAAATATTATATAGTCTACCAAGGAATTAGTAAGAAAATTAAAAAGGTATTGTTTTCTGTTTATTTTCCTTCCTTGACTTAGACCCCATTTAGACTGGCAATTTGAAGCGCTAGGGAGTCGTGGCAAAGAAAAAACGGAACAGACCTGGAACGGCTTGGTTGTGGTATTCCTGTTGACACCGCAGCAAATGAAGCAGGATGATACTGTGGAGGAAGCACAACAGAGCGTTCACACTGTTGGGGCGCCCTGGTGGGCTGTTAGTGGCTCTTTCCGTGCTGGGCTGCATGCGCCCATGTGCATGGGCACATGGGCACAGCGGCAAATAGGGCATGATTGTGCATGCCTTGATGGCACCTGCCGGGGGAACAGCTGATGCCTATTATCAATTACTGCGGGTTGTTCTCGCCTTAGCAGCGCTTGCGTTCACACTCAGGGAACTGGAATCAACCCGCTCTACACACAGTTTGCTACCACTTTCACCTGGTATCTTTTAAACTCCCGAGGGAAGCGGCACAAGACAGCTTAAGTATGGCTGGGGGACGCCTGACAGATGTGCCTGTGTGAACCCGCCCCTTTAATCCGCTACTGAACAGCTACTGAAACATTTGCCTGCCAGGCCAAACTGCCAGTCTGAACTCGGCCTTAGAGTGTCTTTAAATTTTTCTTCCTTCTTAAATTCTTGAAGGACATAACATTAAAAGCGTTTGAATGTAAAAATGTGGTTTAGGTGCAAAGTGCCATCTCAACCCTTGCAGAAATTTCTGCTCTCCTGTAATGTCTCATACCAGAGGATTGGACCGTTTAAAAAAATACAAAACATTCTGATAAAGTGGGAAAACACAATTCTTATCCAGTGACTGATCTGAAATGTCTCACTGAGAACTGACTAGATGAACTGGAAAGAGTTAATGCCTCACAGGTTTGTTCCCCAAGTTTCTTGGTGCAACACCAAACTAGGTTTGATCATTGAGTGGGGAGGGGAGTATCAATCATTCCTGTCCAGTAGGAAGGGGAATTTTATTGTCGTCTGTACTCCTTGAGCTGGTATCAGATCTGTTACCACCAATGGCCTGCCTTGTTGCTTGGGGAAATTAGCTATGCAGCAGGGGAGACCAAAGGGGTACAGGGATTGCACACCAATTGCATACCAAGGTCTGGTACAGTAGGAAGACTCTGATATGAAGAGTAAATTAAATAGATTTTATTAAGGAATTTCCTTAATTACAAGCATACTAAGCATTCAAAAAGAGCAAGCAATACAGAACTAAGAAAGCAGAGTTGATTGATAGTGAATAGAGGGGTCAATTACAAAGTGATATGACCTGTCCAGATGTGGGAAACAGGGCCATCTCACTCGTGTCTGCCGGTTAAAGAGAAGCCGGTACCAGCCTCGCCGCCAGGCCGCCGAATCCCACGAGATGGATGCGGAGACGTCCAACCTTTACCTCCTCATGGACCGGCCATCACTTCAGGTACTCCACCTCCCAAAAGTAGAGTCTACACTGAAGATCCAACTAACTGTACGGATCGAAGGGTCCCCCTGCACGATGGAAGTGGATTCGGGGTCAGCGGCATCCATCATCTCTGTGGAAACGCTACGCAGACTTTGCCCAAATGGGGGACCCCGCTTGCGCCCACCCCACTTGAGTTTGGTAGACTTCCAAAGGAACCCAGTTCCTGTATGGGGGGTATGTCGTCGTCCGAGTCCTACATGCGGCGAACCCGGTACTTTTCAGCTCTATGTTTCAGAACCACAATTGTCTTCCTTGGCCTGAGTTTGCGGGTCTCTGGCTTAGGTTAGAAAGTGGGGTGCCACTGCTGTTGAGGCTACCCTTGAGTAAGGCAGTGCCTCTGGGCTACAGATGGTACTCAGAGTCTTCTATATACATGCTGATGTGATGTGGCCCAATGGATCTATGATAGGCATCTCTACATCCCCTTTGTCTTCATTGACTTAGCATTATTTGATGAGGTTGAGAGTGATATTGTCCTGTAACTGCTGAAGGGATGGAAAGGCAGTGCAGTGTGATCATATAGGGATCTAGATGGATTCCCCTGCTCTTGAGGATATCATGGTTTTACTACTTTGTTCACCACTCCAGAAAGCAGCTTTCTGGTTGTGAAATACAATATAAAATATTATAAATAAAGAAATCAATACAGTATGTTAGTACTAAACTTATGTGAGGTTTTATTTAACATTTTCATACAGTCCAATAAAGGGTGCCAGGTACAAGGTCATAGATTTGTTCCTTTATTTTATTTGTGTTGGGAGGGTACAGAATGTGTTGGACTGTCACATACTTTAATGATATCTAATATACTTCTTCATAGTTTGTCTTCTAGAATAATGGAGGGTGATCTGTCCTTTCAACAGGCATGTTATTGTTTATCGGCTTTGTTGCTGTGGAAAAAATTTTCCTCTGCCTATCCTCGATGATGTGATTATAACGTGACCCATCAATTTGTGTACAAAGAGCTGAAGTGTTTCGTGTGGGTAGAAGTTACCTTAGTAAAGATGCCATGAAAGAAATAGTAAGTGATATCACAAAGAAACCAACGACCATGACTACTAAAAAAAAAAGATATATATCATGTTCAAACCAAGTACAAAATCCTTAAGGAAGATGAGTGGTAATAATGAAAGTGTTGGTGCTAGCAAAACTGTGACCCTACCTTAGAGTCATATAACAGAAATATGACGTATTGTATTGTTTTTAATTTTTCTCAAGAAAATACTCCATATACTATTTTTACAGCTGCAGGGCCACTAACATTTGGAACCAGATATCATGGTTCTCTCTTCTACACAATTTTTTGGGACCATCATTGATTGAATTATCCTTATCCTTGTGATTGCTAGATGACAAGTTGGCCAACTGAACTCTAACCAGAATGCATGCAACTGGAAGCAGAAAACATGTGAACTACCCTACAACAGTTAAGTATAATGCACAGACACTCTGTGCTCACATAGCCTGTCACAGTGCACATTTTAATGTGGGCATTTAAAATTTTTTTTTATCTATCATCTGCCTTTCTCACTGAGACTCAAAGCAGACTACATAACGTAAGTCAGGGAAATCAATAGAATAAGAAGACATCCCAAAAACAATGCAATAGGACTAGGTCTACAGAAATCTGAAACAAGGCATAAATATTAAATACAACACTTTAAACAATGCAAGAAATACTATTATGTAATCAGAAATATAATGCATTGAGAGCAACATAAAAGCATACAGAAACAGACAATACATATTAGTAGCACAGTGCAGTTATTTTTCCTCCACTGAAGCATCCTCCTGAATCATTCAGTTATAATGCAGCCCTATTTCCTTTATAAAATACCCCCCTGAACAGTTCTGTTTTACATAGTTTGCAGAAAGCCAGAATTGTGGGAGTCTTCCTCACCTCTTCAGGCAGCTCATATTCCATGGGGGGGGGGGCTGCAGAGAATACATATCAGCAGTTCAGGTGCTTGCCCATTTGCAGGGTAGCACCTGTAGGAGACCCTTTTCAAAGGAAGGAAGACACTGTGATGGGGCATAGGAAGAGAGGCAGTCTGCAGATATGAGGGTCCAAGGTCATGAAGGATTATGTGATGGCCCATATCTTGAATTGAACCCTGAAAGTAATGGGCCGCCAATGGAGTGACTGAAGATGTAATATGCTTTCTCTGCCTGCATAGAACTGAAATGTCTACAGTTTTCTATTACATTTTAATCTCATCACTCCTATGAGAAAGTTTTCCTTTTCTTATAACATTTTACCTTCTCAGCTACCCTAAGAGTGAAGTTAGGCTGACAAAGGGATGCATGAACCTTTTCGTTCTTTCAAGATTTGTGCATGCTCAAAGACTGCAATTTTCCCCCCTGTCAGACATTGCACTGTCTCCTTTGATTTAGAATATTTCAAACAAGGTGGTGAACTCAGTGCTTAAGATACTGAGAATTAGGCTAGCACAGAGAATATACTATAAATGAAAAGACTCCATACTAGTTCTTATGTACATATAAACGCCACAAAAATTACAATTACACTTCATATGTGAAATCTGTTGGTTGCCTTTGGTCCATTTACAAGTTGTTTAGGAACATTTCCATTCAAATTAATTAGAAAATAATCTTTTCTACAGCAAGTAAAGTGCTACACACGGTTCCATTACCAAGAAGGTATTTATTTTGAAAGTTGTATGAAAAGATTAAATTGTGCTTATTAATATAAATGAAGAGCAGCATCACTGTATGACAAATAATTCATTAGTCCAAAAGCATGTAACAAATACCATTAATCAAAACAGCATAGGATAGAAAAAAATTATAACCCATGCTGTGTGTGCTGAGATAACAAACCCATAACACATATTTCTTGCTGTTACTAAATATTTGGTGTGTACTATTAGTTTCTGAACATTATAAATACATTTTAACAACATCTGCTTTGAATGAAAAAGGCCTGAAATGCTTTGTGAAATACACAATTTATCCAGAAAGCTGAGTATTAAAAACAAGTCTGGGCACTTGCAGAACAAGACTACATTACTGTGCAAGAAATGAGCTTAAAATACTATTAAAATGACAGAGGATATAGCATTCCAGAGCAAGGGGGAAATGTCACATATTTTTATGTTTCTCCCTTCTACATCAACTGATCTCAAAGGACCTTCTATTTAGCACTTGGGCAGAGCAATAGCCATGCCCATGCTGTGGCGGTTGGCTGTGCTGCATCCGTGGTGCCACTAGTCACTTCCCTAAGGTGATAATTACACTACAGCCAAATGGGAAAAAAGATGCCCCAACAGTGTTGCCAGCTGTTGCCACAGCAGTGTCCATGGTGATTCTGCCACAGCATTTCATTCTGACATTGTTGTGAGGCAAAGGTGGTATGATAGACAGGGCAGGCAGGACCAATGGGAGTCAAGGGTCAAGGAGGCAGAGGCAAGTGTCTGTCACTGGCAGGGGGGTGGAGAGGGTGCTCCTCCTCTGCTGCACACACACCCTTAAAGAGATCAATTCCCATCACAAGCCCTGGTCACCTGCCAGTGGAGAGAGAGACATCACCCATTAGCTCCACTGGCACCCCATGGTGGTACTCCACACAGAGAGTGCACAGGGCCCCAGAGGGTGATAACAGACAAGAACATGGATGTCAGGGTGCCCCTGCTCACTGCTGGCCACAGTGGCCAGATAGCCATCCATGCTATCAAGGGCATCCCCATTCCAACCCATGCTGGAGGTACAGTGGGAGGAGGGGTAGGTGTGCCAGGAGGGCCCAGAGAGACTTTGAGAGGTCGCCCAGGAGACTCTCAATGTGCTCCTGTCCCTCACTGGCATCCCTCACAATGGCAAGATGCTTCTCCAGAAGCCACCATTACAGATGCTGCCAGCCCCTCCATCCATTGTTGTCCCCTGGAAAAGTCTTCCCACCACTCACAACAGCTCTCCAGCCACTCCCACTTGATTGCTGCCCACATGTGAATGGGGAGTGCTTCCAATGGCTGGGACATGCAGTCTGGTGAAGTGGCACCCCCTTCAGCCGCCTCCACCAGCAGCTGCCTCGGGCAGTCCCTGATGCACAGAAATGCCTGGTATGAGGGACCTTGTGCATCTGGGGGAGTTCTCCTGCCCCCCTGCTGCCGGGTTCAGGAGCAGAAGATGCCATGTCCAGTGTGGCTGTATGCCATTGTTGTTGGCCAAGGGGGAGTGGGGTTGAGGACAGGGTGTCTTGCTTATCTGTTCATGTGTGGCTGCCCCTTGGGATCCCAGTGGATGAGCTGCTGTCCTTGTGGAGCCTGAAATCTGGAGTGTGGATTTTGCTCTCCCAGTGGTGACTTCCTCCCAAGTTCTTGCCAGTGGTGCTAGGTGCCCTGTCTGTGTTTTGCCTGCCACTGAGGTGCATGTGCACTAGCTCTCATTTCACATGGCAGGGAGCTGTCAGACAGAATACCATCCCATGCACCCTAGCTCTGTGGAGCTGTGGGGTAACCTCCTGGAACCATTTATAGGGTGGGGCAGGCTGTTATTCGGTGCTGGGGAGGGGCACGGCTGGCGTAGAGAGATGCTGATTGTGTGCACATGGTTGGTGTCCTGAGCTGCTTGGATTCCCAAGGACAGGGCATGGCTGCAGCTGAGGAAATGGGGAGTGAATTAGGATTTACTATGGCCACCAATAGGCTGTACCAGCATTTTTGCCAACACAATTTTGCTCCTGTTCTGGGGGGCATTCCCATACTGAAAATGCTTTGGGAGCCAACCAGCTGGTGCAATACCCTCTAGCATGCTAACATTTCCACCAGTTCAGAGGTTTGTGTCATCACTCTGCTGGTATGCACCAGTGGTGCAGCTGTGCCAGTGCAAGTGTGCTGCACAGCGCCACTCATGCCCTCCACCAGCATAAATGCTCCTTATACTAGCATATATCAGAGTTACACTGGAGTGGGGGTCAGTCAGCTCCCTATTCTGATTCACCCCCCCCCAACACAATTGCTCTGTTAATCACTAGCATTTAATCTAAGGTTCATGTAGGGGTTAGTTACCACGTGCTTACCATGTGCACTCTCTGGCTACGTCAATGGTCCCATGGTACACTTTTCAATTAGTGTTGCTAAGAGAAATTCTCTTAATTCCTCTTTAGACAATTTCTCCCTGCAGTCCACTTCTCTCCCTCTTTTTAGGTCTGTGGAGTCTATTTTAAAACAATTCTGTGTTGATCAACAAGTAATGTGAAAAAAAAAAAGAAAGGCAGGAAGGGACTGGGACGGTCTGCAATTTTTAGAATTTCACTCTGCAGATGTTCAGTGAGAGGCAATATCTTCCCAAGCCTTTCTGTCCTCCTATTAGAGCACCACCCAGCGGTATGGAACATAGAACAATTGCAGGGGCTGATGTGACAAAAAGGTGCATTGATTTCTCTTCACTGATAAATCAGAGAGAAATGAAAAAGAAATCCCTTATTTAAAAGAGAGAAAAAACGGATAAGAACAATCAATGACCATATCTGAAAAGAAACAAAATTTCTTTCCCATAGCAATGTGGGCTCAAACTGAAAGGAGCTACCTTTGTTCCACTGCCTCTCACTAGGAATGGGCACAATTCTCACTAGAAATGGACTTTTCATGGGGAACAGAAAGCAGGGGTTTAAATGGCTCCTACCCATTTAAACCAATCAGCGGAGTGGCGGGGAACTCCTTGCCACTCAGTTGTTTGGTTTAAGTGGCTCCCTGCTTTCTGTTCCCAGCAGTTCTCCACGGGGGGTTTAAGTGGCTCAGAGCCATTTCAACCTATGCTTTCTGCTCCCTACAAAAAAGCAGTGGGAAGCAGAAAGCAGGAGTTTAAACTTTAAATGTCTCACAGACCGATATGAACTGGGTTTGTATGTATTTGTGGTTCAGAGTGGTTCAGTCACAAACCATGGACTGAATCAAACTGCAGAAATGCAGTTCATGCCCCTCCCTACCTCTCACAACTCTACTAAAAAAAAAACTCCTGCTAGCTTCAACATTCCACCTTTATTAGGAAACTCACCCTCTCCAGGCAGTGACCCACACATACAGCAATAAAGGGATTTACTGATAATGAAATTACGCTCTTTTACTGGTTTGGAGGGAACAATAAAAACCTGGATATGGTGAAATCATAGAGAGTTTATTGAGGGAAATAATTAGAAACTCAAGTAGACATGATACCAAGCATAACACAACAAATGGCCAAGTGGAAATGTCTAAACTGTGTGTGTGTTTGTATGGGGAATTATGCCAAAAACATGGGGCAAGAGGTTATAGTTACCTAAGTTTGCAGGCCTGACAAGAGTATATTTCACAAGCAGGGTTGTAAACAGTGCAACAATTAATCCCCCTATCATCTATAGGCAGATGATAACACCTATGGAAAATTAAGATTCAAAATAGGAACCAAGCAGCAATCCAGGCAGAGATCCAGAGGAAGAGAGGCTCGGAGTCAAGTGATGTGTGTCAGGAAATGGGCTTTTCTTTTCACAAGACAGGTGTAGTTTTAGACAAGCCAAAGCTTATGCCTGCAAGCATAAGTTTGGTGCTTGGGCTACTTTATTTGAATGCTGTCCAGTATGGGGAAAGAAGATAAGGCCTTAGTTCTTCTCAGTATAAAATTTGGTTTGCAGGGAATTGTGTCATGACAGTACTAATGGGTTCATCTCTGACTCAGGGTGGGTTTGCCTCTAAAGCTGGCAGCTCCAGGTACTTAGGGAGTGTTTATTAAGTTGTTAAAATCATATTAAGAATAAACCCTATATATTTTATGTTACACTGATGTCTTTATTTTGTGTGTGGGTCACCTGGGCGGAAGTTTGAATCCTGTGAAATGGATAACCAGTGGCATGGCACTATCACCATATATCATATTAGTCCATTTATATTTAAGTGTTTGTTTTTTAAAAATAATGTAATATATGGTGGATGCATTGTATTTAATATAATAGTTGTTGTTTATAAGTGGCCAAATGCCAATGTGCTGGATAGTTAGAGTAGTGGAATAGCATTAGAGAGGCTTGGGTTCAAAGTCCTGCACAGCAATGAAACTCATTGGCTGTGATCACACACACAAATTAAACCACTTTCAATCCACTTTCCAACTGGATTCTGCCAGTTCACACAGTAAAATCCAGTTGGGAAGTGCATTGAATGTGAATTGAAAGTGGATTATTTAGTGTGTGTAATCACAGCCATTAGGTGGTCTTGAGCTAGTCAAAATCTCTTAGCCTAGCTTACTTTGCAGGGTTATTGTGGAAATAAACTGAAAAGGAGGAAAGCCATTTATGCCACCTGAGATCTTTGGAGGAAGAATAGGATAAAAATATAACAACATTTCACCTGTGCCTGGTTCTGTCGCAGAGGAAGTCTGATTAATTGCTGCTTGATCCTTGCTACTAAAGAAGAAAGTGACCAAGAAATCCAACTATATGAAAAAAAAGTCTGAATCCATTCTTTAGGGACAATCCTACAAAAACCATATGTTTCATTTGTGTAGATGAGCAGCATGGTTCTTTGTGGCACTCCCTGGGGAGAAAAACCTTCTAAAACAATTAGAATATCACTCATCTTTGTCAGGAAGAACATTTGAATATGTCAGTGAAATTAGAGGGGGAAAATGGTTTTCCTAGAAGGAGTGAATAAATAATGAAGTTGAGAGCTGGCTGATCCACAGACAGTATGAAACAAAGCATTGTTTCTGCTGATGGGCAGCCCAACTTGCACTCATTCACCAGATGGATTGGTGAATTAAAACCCTATTAACTACATTACATTATGTAGTCTTGTTATGAGCAATTATCAAAATCAATTTGCTGTTCTAATTTCATGACCAAACCTTCAGAGAATCTTCAAAATTTGCATAAAGACAAACCATTAGAACACACTGTATCACAGAGTTGTTTTTATCATATTTTTCCTATACTTTCTCTAAGATGTGCAAGGTAGCATTCATACAGTTACCCATTTTGTACTCACAATAACACTATTGGGCATTTATTATTTATTTAGAAGATTTATACACCAGCCTAATCAGAGCACCAGAACAGCTAACAACTAAAACCAGAGCCTTCCTGTTCCGGTGGGCATCAGCTGCAGACGGCTCTTCTCTTGTCCTTATCTTCAGTGGTGACTTTGTCTCTACTTCTTATCAGGTGTTGAAAGTTTCTGATTGCCATAAACAAAACTGTAATGAGTGTTGGAAAGCGCCCAAAACGCCTGAGAGACAGTGAAGGAATTTCTCCCCCAGAATGCAAACAGACTAAGATAGCTGATTTTTTCCCTGAAAGTGCTGAATGTAACATTCCAACTTCAAATAAATATGCAATTCTAGCTGAAGAGAAAGAGGGAGCTGAAAATCTGGAAGTTACAGCAGTAAAGACGGCTTCTTTAAATGACAAAGATATCTGCTGTCATGA